>NC_057813.1:709411645-709456645 GCF_018294505.1 Triticum aestivum | reverse complement strand
GGTGGTTTCGTACCCTACCATAATCTCTTTGTTCGTTCTCCGCTATTAGTGTCTTTGGAGTGACTCTTTGTTGCATGTTGAGGGCTTGTTATATGATCTATCTATGTTATTATTGTTGAGAGAACTTGCACTAGTGAAAGTATGAACCCTAGGCCTTGTTTCCTATCATTGTAATACCGTTTATGCTCACTTTTACCACTTGTTACCTTGCTATTTTTATTATTTCAGATTACAAAAACCTATATCTACTATCTATTTTGCACTTGTATCTTCATCTCTTCGCCGAACTAGTGCACCTATACAATTTACCATTGTATTGGGTGTGTTGGGGACACAAGAGACTCTTTGTTATTTGGTTTCAGGGTTGTTTGAGAGAGACCATCTTCATCCTACGCCTCCTACGGATTGATAAACCTTAGGTCATCCACTTGAGGGAAATTTGCTACTGTCCTACAAACCTGTGCACTTGCAGGCCCAACAACGTCTACAAGAAGAAGGTTGTGTAGTAGACATCAATGCCCAGTCCCGAAATGCAAAAATGAATTTACTTTATGTTGTCAAATAATAAATTCCTTGGAAAGTGTTGGTATGGAGGGCACCCGTGGATACAGCTAGCCATGGAAATTGAAAGTTGGTGGAAAAAGGAATAATTTTTTTTCCTATTTGGGAATCGCCTATGATATATCTAGCAGGGAAAGTGTTGGGATGCTCTGAGTCGTTTTCATTGATGGGATGGATACACCTCCCAAAATGTTTTTATCTCTTTTTTTTTCGCTTTGAGCTCTGGCGCCTGTACAAATCCCTACTTCCCTCTACGAAGGGCATTTCTTTTACTTTATGCAATTTTTATTTTTGAAATTGAGTCTCCATCCTCTCTTATAAAAGCACCAACTAGGAGGCAATATGATCGTATACTGGGTGTAGCTAATATTCGAGTGTGTTTCATGAATGGATCAATGTTTGAGCATGATGGGCTAGGGATAACTTGTTTTAGCATTGATATTTTGAAAGACATGGTTGCTTGTTGATAAGCTTGATTATCTAAATTATTATGTCAAAACTAGACTATTGCTTTGAATCACATAAAGTTCCATATGTCCATGCTATAAAAGAATATGATATGTCATGATAAACAACACTCCACATCAAAAATTCTGTTTTATCACTTACCTACTCGAGGACGAGAAGGAGTTAAGCTTGGGGATGCTGATACGTCTCCAACGTATCTATAATTTTTGATTACTCCTTGCTATTTTATTATCAATCTTGGATGTTTTACAATCATTTTATAGTCATTTTATATCATTTTTTGGTACTAACCTATTGACATAGTGCCAAGTGCCAGTTGCTATTTTCTGCATGTTTTTTACATCACAGGAAATCAATATCAGACGGAGTCCAAATTCCACGCCAATTTATGATGATTTTTTATGGACCAAAAGGAAGAAGATGGGCCCTGGTTGCACCCGGGGGAAGTACCGAGGAGGGGACAACCCACCAGGGCGCGCCAGGAGGCCCAAGCGCGCCCTGGTGGGTTGTGCCCACCTCGGGTACCCCCGGACCGCCTCTTTGCTCTATAAATACCCCAATATTCCAGAAACCCTAGGGGAGTCGACGAAATATTCATCCAGCCGCTGAAGAGTCCAGAACCACTAGATCCAATCTAGACACCATCATGGAGGGGTTCACCACTTCCATTGGTGCCTCTCCGATGATGCATGAGTAGTTCTTTGTAGACCTTCGGGTCCGTAGTTAGTAGCTAGATGGCTTCCTCTCTCTCTCTCTCTCTCTCTCTCTTGATTATCAATACAATGGTCTCTTGGAGATCCATATGATGTAAGTCTTTTGGCGGTGTGTTTGTTGGGATCTGATGAACTTCGAGTTTATGATCAGTTATATCTTTTTATATCCATGAAAGTTATTTGAGTTCTTTGATATCTTATATGCATGATCTCTTATAGCCTCGTATTTCTTCTCCGATATTTGGGTTTTGTTTGGACAACTTGATCTATTTATCTTACAATGGGAAGAGGTGCCCGGTAGTGCGTTCGATCTTATGGTGCTTGATCCCAGTGACAGAAAGGGAACCAACACGTATGTATCATTGCTACTAAGGATAAAAAGATGAGATCTATATCTGCCGCAATAGATAAAGGATCTTGTCTACATCATGTCATCGTTCTTAATGCATTACTCCATTTTTTCATGGACTTAATACACTAGATGCATGCTGGATAGCGGTCGATGTGTGGAGTAATAGTAGTAGATGCAGGTAGGAGTCGATCTACTAATCTTGGACATGATGCCTATGTAATGATCATTGCCTAGATATCGTCATAATTATTTAAAGTTCTATCAATTGCCCAACAGTAATTTGTTCACCCACCGTTTGCTATCTTTCTCGAGAGAAGCCACTAGTGAAACCTACGGCCCTCGGGTCTTCTTTCTCATATATTTGCCTTGCAATCTACTTTTTCCTTGCGTTTATTTTCAGATCTATTAAACCAAAAATACAAAAATACCTTGCTGCAATTTATTCTTATTTATTTTATTTGGCGTTCGATATATCAATCTACTACAAATTTACCTCATGTCCTTTGCCTATCTTGAGGCGCCGTGCCCCGAAAGGGATTGACAACCCCTTTAACACGTCCGGTTGCGAGGTATTGTTATTTGTGTGCAAGGGCTGTTTACATTGTGTTGCTTGGTTCTCCTCCTGGTTCGATAACCTTGGTTTCATATCTGAGGGAAATACCTACCGCCGCTGTGCTGTATCATCCCTTCCTCTTTGGGGAAATACCGACGTAGCTTCAAGCGACATCACCTCTCATCGATAGGGGGTCGATCTCCATCAACATCCTCAGATTGGTACCTGTGGGTTGCTAGTAGTGTTGATTACTCCTTGTAGTTGATGCTAGTTGGTTTATTCGGTGGAAGATCATATGTTCAGATCCTTTTTGCATATTAATACCCCTCTGATTATGAACATGAATATGATTTGTGAGTAGTTACATTTGTTCCTGAGGACATGAGAGAAGTCTTGTTATAAGTAATCATGTGAATTTGGTATTCGTTCGATATTTTGATGAGATGTATGTTGTCTCTCCTCTAGTGGTGTATGTGAACGTCGAGTACATGACACTTCACCATTGTTTGTGCCCAGGGGAAGGCATTAAGAAGTAATAAGTAGATGATCGGTTGCTAGAGTGACAGAAGCTTAAATCATAGTTTATGCAATGCTTTGTAAGGGGCTGACTTGGATCCATATGTTTCATGCTATAGTTATGTTTACCTTAATTCTTCTTTCGTAGTTGCGGATGCTTGCGATAGGGGTTAATAATAAGTGGGATGTGAAAGAACATGCGGTGCCCCCATGTTTGGTTTTGGTAATTGATGACAATCTCTATGGACTAATGGTTGTCTTGAGTTATATTTGAAGGATTTGACCATAGGATTTTCTTGAAGTCCATGTGTTGGTTTCAAGGAGTTTATGAGTTGACCAAGGTGCTATTAAGGAATTATCCAAAGATTGGTCATGTCAGTGTTGAGCTTATTGCAAGCATGTCTTGAAGAAGAAGATTGTGTGATCATTCATGTTTACCTTCAAGACATCATCCAAATGAAGACAGTTGGAAAGATTCAAGGTTGATCAAGACTAAGTCAAGAGTGAATCAAGTTTATCAACTCACAAAGCGTAAAAGATGTACTGAGAGGGATCAAGTGATCCCATGGTATGGTAAGCATTGTCCATTGCACTTTGTGTACTAACCCATGGTCTCTGTGAGAGTTCTATGTGGGGTTAGGTACGTGTCCATGGGTTTGCGTCAAGAGGAAGATATCATACAACCCATGGAAAGGATGACATCAAGTGGTGATCGTCATCAAGATTGCCGTGTGCAAGTTCAAGTGGAGCATCATGAAGAGACCAAGTGCTTGAATCTTGCCATCCATTATGGTGTCAATGGACTTGTGAAGATGTGCCGAAGAGTGGCTCACCCATAGTGGACTATGGGGGAGCAATCATCTAGTCTTCATCGAGCCAACGCAATCAAGAAAGGTGGTCCAACTTGAGGGAGTCAAGATCGTCATCATCTAGCTCAAGTGGACCATGTGCAAGGCAAAGGTTTGCCCTTGATAGGTTTTCTATTTTACCGGTCTCGTGGTGGTAGTTGGGAGACCGGGTTATAGGATCGTTTGTCGTACTATCAAGGGGGGCTCTCAAGTTGGTAGCTTGATCGTATCGTTAGTAGAGAGCTCAAACCATTGCATCCTTGCATCATGTTTCTTGGTTCTTGTTTGGTTCTCTTTGTGAGTCTTAGAGCTTATGGTCATCTTGATGACAAGCTTGAGTTCATCGAAAACGGAGTTCACATGTGTCTTCTATGATGTTTTCGGTGTCGGAGGTTTTACCGGTCTTATCCGAGGAAGGGTTCTCTCCATTTTCTTATGGGCCTTTTATATTTTGCTTGTTATTGATATTTCTTTCAAGATTGTGTTAGCCCTTGTCGCTAGCTTTCCAACAAACTTGGTTTCATCGAATTCGAAGTCCGTTTGCAAAAGTTGTGGCAATTTTGGTGTTCTGAAAAGGCTGGAGCAGTACTACCGCGAGTTGGAGCGGATGTAATTTTTTATTACCGCTACAGAGTGGTACTACCGCACCTCCTACAGCAGTAGTACCGTTCCGGACCAGAAAACTCGTCCCAAGTCCTGGGAGGTAGGCACGGAAGTATTTTTTTTGTATCGCTCACAAGCAGTAGTACTGCTACCATTTGCGGTAGTACCGTGAGGTCGAGCGGTATTACCGTGAGGAGGAGCGGTAGTACCACTCCGGCGGTTCTACTGGCCTTTTGCCTCCTTGCTGTTGTTTTTCAAAGGGGTACTACTGCCCTAGTGGTAGTACCGCTCCTTGGAGTGGTAGTACCGCTCTGTGCGGACTGTGAGCATAACGGTTGGATTTTCCCCCACCTATAAAAGGGGGTCTTCTTCCCCATTGAACCTTATCCTTTGAGCTCGTGTTCTTCCCCCATTGTTGACCTTCTCCGAGCTTGCTATCTCTCAATCCCTCTATGGATTCTTGCTAGTTTTTAAGGGAAAAGAGAGAGGAGATCTAGATCCACGTTTCCACCAATCACTTTCTCCTCTATGTGAGGGGAACCCCTTGGATCTAGATCTTGGAGTTCTTGGTGTTCTCCTTCTTGTTCTTCCTCTCATTTTCCTCCCTAGCATTAGTTGGTTCGGTGGGATTTGAGAGAGAAGGACTTGGGCACTCCGTGTGCCCTTGCCATTGCATTTGGTGCATCAGTTTGAATTCTCCACGTGATACGTGGAAGTTACAAGTTGAGAAGCTTATTACTCTTGGGTGCTTGGTACCCTTGAGCTTGTTACTCTTGGGTGTTTGGACACCCTAGAGCTTGTTCCTATTGGGTGCCTTGGCGCCCTAGACGGTTGGAGTTGTTCGGAGCTCAATCATTGTGGTGTAAAGCTCCGGGCAAGCGTCGGGGTCTCCAATTAGGTTGTGGAGATCGCCCCGAGCAATTTGACGGGTACCGGTGACCGCCCCCAAGGGTTGCCAAAGTGTACGGGTTCGGTGACCACCCCCAAGGGTTGCCATTTGTACGGGTTCGGTGACCGCCCTCAAGGGTCCCTTAGTGGAATCACGGCATCTTGCATTGTGCGAGGGCGTGAGGAGATTACGGTGGCCCTAGTGGCTTCTTGGGGAGCATTGTGCCTCCACACCGCTCCAAACGGAGATTAGCATCCGCAAGGGTGTGAACTTCGGGATACATCATCGTCTCCGCGTGCCTCGGTTATCTCTTACCCGAGCCCTTTACTTATGCACTTTACTTTGTGATAGCCATATTGTTCTTTGTCATATATCTTGCTATCACATAGTTACTTATCTTGCTTAGCATAAGTTGTTGGTGCACATAGGTGAGCCTAGTTGTTTTAGGTTTTGTGCTTGACAAATTAACCGCTAGGTTTATTCCGCATTTGTTCAAGCCTAAACCGTAATTATTTTAAAGCGCCTATTCACCCCCCCTCTAGGCGACATCCACGATCTTTCAATTGGTATCAGAGCCTCGTCTCTCTTTGTTAGGCTTAACCGCCTAGAGAGTAAAGATGTCGACTAGGGGATTAGGATTCTCTGACACTCTTAGTTTCGATGGCACAAATTTTGATGTTTGGGTAATTCGCATGCTTAATCTCTTTAGGGTCATGGACCCAAATTTAGAGCGAATTGTAGATATGGGTTTTTCTCCTCCAAAGGATCCCCAAAGATTATCTTTAGAGGATGAGAAAAACTCTTATCTCAATGCTCAAGCTTCTAATGTGCTTTTCGATGCTTTGAGCAATGTAGTTATATTTCAACTCATGCCGTTCCGGGATGCTCATGAGTTGTGGACGAAGCTTCAAGATAAATATGGTGTGTCCAAGATTTGTGGGGATGATTGTTCTCCCTCCACCTCCGGCCGTGTTGCCTTCTCAACTTCTTCTACTTCACCTACATGTGGATTGCCACAAGGTAATGCTATGGTGAGTAGTGTTGGTCATTGCAATGATGATAGTGTGCTTATCGTTGGTGATCCTTCATCACTATCTTATTGCAATGCTCCTTCTTTGGACTTTAACACTTCGAGCACTCCAAATGTTTCACATGCTTGTGTTGATAGTCCTTGCATATCATGTAGAAATTGCTTGACTAAATCTCATGATGATATGCTTGCTATGTCTTGTTGCCATGATAAAAATGCATCTATTTCCTCGAATTGTTGTGCTAACAATGTAGAGGAAACCAACACTCCATGGAACAAGATGTGGTGTTTAATGGTGCCTCAAGGGATCCTACATCATCATCTATTGCTTTTTGCCTTATGGCTAAGGCGTCAAAGGTATCTCCTACTTTGTACCCCAATATGTCTCTTGATGATGATGTTGATGCTAATGGTGATGAGGATAATGATGAAGAGATGATAATGTTGCCTCCTTAAAAACTAAGGGGGAAATGATTTTTAAAGCTCTTCATAAAAATAAAATTGCTCGTTCCAACTTCATGGAAATAATGTCCATTGCCATTGATGGCAAGAAATACATTGAGGAGTTGGAATCTCATCTAGAGGAGCATGAGGTCACCATTGAGAAAATGGAAGCTCATGAGCGTGATTACGCAAATGAGATCGCGGAGCTATCTCAAGCTCTTGAACATGAACAAACCACCTCCGAATCTCTTGAGGAGACTTTTGCTCTAGAATTATCTAGAGTGAGGGAATCTCATGATAGAGCTCTTGAGGTGGCCAATGATTTCAAAACTAAAAATGCTAAGCTTGAAGTTGCTCATGCTAGACTCCTTGAGGACTTTGAGCACCTCAAAAATGGCTCTAGGGTCATTAAGAGTGAGGTCATTAAACTCACCGAGTCTCATGCTCAACTTAAAGCTTCCTATTTAAAAGAGCTTGCCAAGTTGCCTTCTCCTCTTGTTGTTAATGATGATGCTTGTGCTACTAACTCTATTTCTTGTGAAGCATCCATTTTGAAGGAGAATGTTGAGCTACGGGCTCAACTTGAGTTGCTATCTAGCAATTATGGGAAATTGGAAGAAAGCCATGAAAAGCTCTCGAGCTCTCATGATGATCTTCTAGTATCCCATAATGTGCTAAAGATAGCTCATGAGGCCATGATTGCTAAGGTAACATCAAGTGAGCCTCATGTGGATACTAGCACTACTTTTAGTCAAAATGCTATATTGCCTTGTGCTAGTCCTCATGATTCATCCATGCATAACATTGGTACATCTTGTGATGAATTGCTTTCCTTGCCTTGTTGCTCTCACGATGAAGCTTATACTTCCTCTAGTGCTTGTGTTGAGACTAACCATGTAGAGGAAATCAAAGAGCTCAAGGCACAAGTCACTTCTTTGAAGAAAGACTTGGAAAAGTGTCATGAAGGGAAGGCCACACTCAACAATATCTTGAGTGTGCAAAAATCCCCCAATGACAAAGGTGGACTTGGATTCAACTCCAACAAGAAGAAGAAGTCCAAGTTGAACAAGAAGAAGGGCCAAGAACAAGTCAAGAATTCGGCCAAGATTATTTGCTTCAAGTGCAAAATTGAAGGGCATCATGTTAGATCTTGCCCATTGAAGAAGAAGGCCATTAGTGACAAGCAACAAGGGAAGAGGCCACAAGTTCAATCTCATGCTCAACCTCAAGTTGAAGAAAGGCCACTTCCCAAGAAGACTCAAGTTAATGCTTCTCTTGTGGAAAAATCAAGTGAGAAGAAAGTGAAGAGTAGACGTTGCTACTTATGTCGTGAGAAAGGTCACGTCGCTTCTTCATGCACTAGTGGTAACTTATCCAACCCAATTATTATTGATGATATTTATTCTCTTGGGAAGGATAAGGTTGACAATGTGTTTTCCAAAGTTGTTGGTACTCAAAGTGGCGTCAAGAAAAGAACCATTTGGGTAGCCAAGCCTATTGTGACTAACCTCTTAGGACCCAACTTGGTTGGTGACCAACAAGCTCAAACTTGATCAATAGGTGTTGTTGGAGGGCATTGGAGACTTGGCTACATTATGAAGAATTAAGGGGACTTCATCATTCTTATTGTCTCAAGCCAAGTCAATTGGATTATCAAGTTTCTATCTTATATCCAATGTGCCTCCTTGCGGTAACTTATACTTAAATTGTTTACATTGAAAGTTACTTGCCTCCTTTCATGTTTTGGTTTTGTTCCTTGCATGTGTTTGTATATGTTGTGATTCCAACTTTCTTATCTTGAGAAATCAAGTATGTGTGTGTTGGTTTGCACATCACGTACGTGTGTGTCATGCGTTGAGCCTTTATGCTTCTTGTTTGTACCCTAGTTGGCTCTTGTGAGAGATTAATGGAATATCCCATTATGGGGGAGTGATGTGGGTTGTACACCTCACAATCCTATAATTGCGTGCACATGAGTAATACCATCTAGTGTTGATATTTCAAGATTATCTAGTCGCTATGTGGTATGTCTTCTCATGAGAAATTCAAATTCTAAATAGTCCATTAATTATCTCTCGTTGGATCCTCTTATTTCCTCTTGTTAAGTTTTCTTTGGTATCACATTATGGGGGAGTAATATGCTATGTGCACATTACAAGCCTAGAAAATGTGTACATTTGAGATATTGTCACTTAGAGTTGATAGGATTAATTATCTTGTTCCTAAGTGACATGTTAGCTCTACAAGTTGCAATTTTCTTGTGTTTGTTGTGAAGATGATGTTGGATGTCCTTGTTATCTACCACCGGGATTTATTTTCAAATACTTCTTGTCTTTGACAATTGGTAGTCACTTATGTGTGGTAGAATTTGTTGATCATCTTTACATTGGCTTTTGTTTTTATTTGCCTTTTCTCTTGCCAAGGTTTGTGTCAACTCCCGTTGTCTTCCCTACCACTTGTGGATCTTGTTTATTTCTTGTTCTTGTCTAGTGTTTTCTAGATATAGTGAAAGTGGTGATCGCACCTTGTGCATTTTGTATTCAGATGCAAATCCTATATAATGCACAACTCGTGGGGGAGCTATCCTATTTTCTTTAGAACACTCTTCTTGTGATCCTTATCAAGTGTGTTTTGGTGGAAGGCAAGCCATTTCTTTTTGGTACTTTGTGCCATCATGAAACTTTGTTGAGAGCTTGGTTGGTTTGGAACCATCCTCTCTTTGGGAGTTTGACATCTTTAGTTTAGTGTGTATCAATGGATATCTCATTCCTTGATGTATCTTTAATGATATCTTCCAAGTGATGATTTCTCCATTTGGTATCCTTTTCACTTGGCATTTCTTTTCTTTTGGTTTCGGTTCTTGAAAGTCTTGAGCATGCATGTTTACTTCATGTATTTTATTTGGCATGCTTTCTTTCTTTGACTCAATATATAGGGGAATCTCCACCAAGTCTCAAATCGGATGAGATGTGTATGAAATTCATTTTCATATCTATTTGCACATATTTATGTGGAGATTGTCCTATGTATTGATGTTTCTAACCTTTGGTCCCAATGAGTTTGGGTACCATTTTGTTTGTGTTGTTGTTCTAGGAACATTGGAGATGCATTGGATACTCGGATCATTCAAAAGGAAGGTGTTGTCACCATGTGCTTATTGGAGTCAAGCTAGGATGATCAATGAACTACTTTCTAACTTCAATTGGTTTCTACTACATCCTTCCAATGTATCTCGGTAACAAGTATCATCATCTACTACATGCACACATTTATTGCATCTACCTGTGTAGGTTGTATCATGGCATGCTATTCATTCTTTCTTGTGATATTTGTTTCCTTTCTCAAAGCATCCCAACAATAATCTCTTGTTGCTAGTTGTGATGTCTTTGATGGTTGTGTGGTAGGAATTCATTTATATACAATAAGACCATATCTAGCCATGTGCTATGCTTCCAAGCAAATATTTTATTGGTATATCCATGACTTTCTTTTGGATATCTTGTTCCTTCGTGTTGTAACTATTTCGGGTGTACATCCTTCTTTGTAGATATATATCATCATGATTTCGTCTACGTAGAATCTTATACACTTGAGAGAAGTTGCATATCTAGATGATATCCTTTCTTTCACGTCCACCTTGTCTTTCTTTTGTTTTTTTCTTTGGTGGCTCCATGAAAGCTTTTGCCTTGAGTGTGTGTCTTATCTCGTTGCATCTTGATGCACTCTTGTGTGGTGAAGATTATTTTCCTCATGCTTATCTCTATGAGGCTTTTCCCATCTTTGGTATCCCTCGTCTTGATGAGGCTTTCATCTTCTATCTTCACTAGGTTGTCACAAGTGTTGGTTATTCTTTTTACAATTTTAGTGTGCTTGTGAACCATTTTGCTTGGTGTGTGTGGGGAGGACATGTCATGCACCGTGTATCTCATTTACCCAAGACTATGTTGATGCTTTATGCTCATCCTTATATTAGTCTTCTCAAGTGCTTTGTCATGACTCACACACATCATTTTGGTTGAGCCTATTCTTAAGTTGCCTCTTTTACATGTTGCTCAACCATGTGCTTGTTGCAAGTGCTAGGCTTTGTTTCCTATATGCTCACTTGCACTGGTTGTGAGTTTCTATTGATTTTGGGGGAGCTATGATCCTATTTTGTGCACTTTGTATCCAATACAAATATTCTTATTTGTGCACAAATCATGGGGAGCTTCTCTAGTTTCTTTAGAACACTCCTCTGCTCATATCATAATATCATTTATTCTTGTGGCTCATAGGATCCTTGGTCTAGTTGGTTCAGTTGATATCCTTTGATTGCTTGCTTCAATTGGTATATTTTGACTGCTTCATTGCTTGTGTCTCTCTTTGTTATGTCTTTGTGGCATATCATTCTTTAGCAATCTTTGTGCCTCAATATAGTTTGTGTTCCTCCAAGTATTTACCTTTGGGTATGTGTATTGCATTCCACTCTCTTGTTGAGAAATACACAATTTATGGAGGACCACAATTTATATTGGCCTTCTTAGATTTTCGCCCATTTTGGCAATCGATGCCAATGGGGGAGAAGTTTCAGAGAGTTTTGTGGAGAAGTTTAGAGAGTTATCTCCTCTTGCTTTGGTTTTGTTCCTTAGCATTTACATCTCATTCGCATGCACTATTGCTTGTTGCATTGCATGGTGATGCATAATTCCTTATATAACTCTCTTGAAAGTGATTGTCATCAATTACCAAAATGGGGGAGATTGAAAGAACATGCGGTGCCCCCATGTTTGGTTTTGGTAATTGATGACAATCTCTATGGACTAATGGTTGTCTTGAGTTATATTTGAAGGATTTGTCCATAGGCTTTTCTTGAAGTCCATGTGTTGGTTTCAAGGAGTTTATGAGTTGACCAAGGTGCTATTAAGGAATTATTTAAAGATTGGTCATGTGAGTGTTGAGCTTATTGCAAGCATGTCTTGAAGAAGAAGATTGTGTGATCATTCATGTTTACCTTCAAGACATCATCCAAATGAAGAGAGTTGGAAAGATTCAAGGTTGATCAAGACTAAGTCAAGAGTGAATCAAGTTGATCAACTCACAAAGCGTAGAAGATGTACCGAGAGGGATCAAGTGATCCCATGGTATGGTAAGCATTGTCCATTGCACTTTGTGTACTAACCCATGGTCTATGTGAGAGTTCTATGTGGGGTTAGGTACGTGTCCATGGGCTTGCGTCAAGAGGAAGATATCATACAACCCATGGAAAGGATGACATCAAGTGGTGATCGTCATCAAGATTGCCGTGTGCAAGTTCAAGTGGAGCATCACGAAGAGATCAAGTGCTTGAATCTTGCCATCCATTATGGTGTCAATGGACTTGTGAAGATGTGCCGAAGAGTGGCTCACCCATAGTGGACTATGGGGGAGCAGTCATCTAGTCTTCATCGAGCCAACACAATCAAGAAAGGTGGTCCAACTTGAGGGAGTCAAGATCGTCATCATCTAGCTCAAGTGGACCATGTGCAAGGCAAAGGTTTGCCCTTGATAGGTTTTCTATTTTACCGGTCTCGTGGTGGTATTTGGGAGACCGGGTTATAGGATCATTTGCCGTACTATCAAGGGGGGCTCTCAAGTTGGTAGCTTGATCGTATCGTTAGTAGAGAGCTCAAACCATTGCATCCTTGCATCATGTTTCTTGGTTCTTGTTTCATTCTTTTTGTGAGTCTTAGAGCTTATGGTCATATTGATGAAAAGCTTGAGTTCATCGAAAATGGAGTTCGCATGCGTCTTCTATGATGTTTTCGATGTCGGAGGTTTTACCGATCTTATCCGAGGAAGGATTCTCTCCATTTTCTTATGGGCCTTTTATATTTTGCTTCTTATCGATATTTATTTCAAGATTGTGTTAGCCCTTGTCGCTAGCTTTCCAACAAACTTGGTTTCATCGAATTCGGAGTCCGTTTGCAGAAGTTGTGGCAGTTTTGGTGTTCTGAAAAGGCTGCAGCGGTACTACCGCGAATTGGAGCGGATGTAATTTTTTACTACCGCTCCAGAGCGGTACTACCGCGGCTCCTTCAGCGGTAGTACCATTCCGGACCAAAAAACTCGTCCCAAGTCCTGTGGAGGTAGGCACGGAAGTATTTTTTTGTACCGCTCGCAAGCAGTAGTACTGCTACCATTTGCGGTAGTACCGTGAGGTCGAGCGGTAGTACCGTGAGGAGGAGCGGTAGTACCACTCCGGCGGTTCTACTGGCCTTTTGCCTCCTCGCTGTTGTTTTTCAAAGGGGTACTACCGCCCTAGCGGTAGTACCGCTCCTTGGAGCGGTAGTACCGCTCTGTGCGGGCTGTGAGCATTACGGTTGGATTTTCCACCAGCTATAAAAGGGGGTCTTCTTCCCCATTGAACCTTATCCTTTGAGCTCGTGTTCTTCCCCCATTGTTGACCTTATTCGAGCTTGCTATCTGTCAATCTCTCCATGGATTCTTGCTAGTTTTTGATGGAAAAGAGAGAGGAGATCTAGATCCACGTTTCCACCAATCACTTTCTCCTCTATGTGAGGGGAACCCCTTGGATCTAGATCTTGGAGTTCTTGGTGTTCTCCTTCTTGTTCTTCCTCTCATTTTCCTCCCTAGCATTAGTTGCTTTGGTGGGATTTGAGAGAGAAGGACTTGGGCACTCAGTGTGCCCTTGCCATTGCATTTGGTGCATCGGTTTGAGTTCTCCACGTGATACGTGGAAGTTACAAGTTGAGAAGCTTATTACTCTTGGGTGCTTGGTACCCTTGAGCTTGTTACTCTTGGGTGTTTGGACACCCTAGAGCTTGTTCCTATTGGGTGCCTTTGGCACCCTAGATGGTTGGAGTTGTTCGGAGCTCAATCATTGTGGTGTAAAGCTCCGGGCAAGCGTCGGGGTCTCCAATTAGGTTGTGGAGATCACCCCGACCAATTTGACGGGTATCGGTGACCGCCCCCAAGGGTTGCCAAAGTGTACGGGTTCGGTAACCGCCCCCAAGGGTTACCATTTGTACGGGTTCGGTGACCGCCCTCAAAGGTCCCTTAGTGGAATCACGACATCTTGCATTGTGCGAGGGCGTGAGGAGATTACGGTGGCCCTAGTGGCTTCTTGGGGAGCATTGTGCCTCCACACCGCTCCAAACGGAGATTAGCATCCGCAAGGGTGTGAACTTCGGGATACATCATCGTCTCCGCGTGCCTCGGTTATCTCTTACCCGAGCCCTTTACTTATGCACTTTACTTTGTGATAGCCATATTGTTCTTTTTCATATATCTTGCTATCACATAGTTACTTATCTTGCTTAGCATAAGTTGTTGGTGCACATAGGTGAGCCTAGTTGTTTTAAGTTTTGTGCTTGACAAATTAACCGCTAGGTTTATTTCGCATTTGTTCAAGCCTAAACCATAATTATTTTAAAGCGCCTATTCACCCCCCTCTAGGCGACATCCACGATCTTTCAGGATGCTTGTCCAAGGAAGGGCAGGACCGAAGCACCATCCACACACATATCAAATTATCAAAGTAACAAACGCGAATCATACGAGCATGATGAAAACTAGCTTGACGATAATTCCCATGTGTCCTCGGGAGCGCTTTGCTTTATATAAGAGTTTGTCCAGACTTGTCCTTTGCTACAAAAAGGATAGGGCCACCTTGCTGCACCTTAGTTACTTTTGTTACTTGTTACCTGTTACGAATTACCTTATCACAAAACTAGCTGTTACTGATAATTTCAGTTCTTGCAGAGAATACCTTACTGAAAACCGCTTGTCATTTCCTTCTACTCCTCGTTGGGTTCGACACTCTTACTTACCGAAAGGACCACGATAGATCCCCTATACTTGTGGGTCATCACATAGCATGAATATTAAAGCACATCTGGGCCTGCATCCTGAGGAACGCTCAAACCGGCCGTTTTTGTGGAGCCAGGTTCGTGCGGTGCTGCCCTAGGCATGTGGGCGTGGGCGGTTGCTGAAGGAAATATGCCCTAGAGGCAATAATAAAGTTATTATTTATTTCCTTATTTCATGATAAATGTTTATTATTCATGCTAGAATTGTATTAACCGGAATCTTAGTACATGTGTGGATACATAGACAAACAGAGTATCACTAGTATGCCTCTACTTGACTAGCTCGTTGAATCAAAGATGGTTAAGTTTCCTAGCCATATACATGAGTTTTCATTTGATTAACGGGATCACATCATTAGAGAATGATGTGATTGACTTGACCCATTTCTTTAGCTTAGCACTTGATCATTTAGTATGTTGCTATTGCTTTCTTCATGACTTATACATGTTCCTATGACTGAGGTTATGCAACTCCCGAATACCGGAGGAACACTTTGTGTGCTACCAAACATCACAAGTAACTGGGTGATTATAAAGGTGCTCTATAGGTGTCTCCGATGGTACTTGTTGAGTTGGCATAGATCAAGATTAGGATTTGTCACTTCGATTAAAAGAGAGGTATCTCTGGGCCCTCTCGGTAATGCACATCACCATAAGCCTTGCAAGCAATGTAACTAATAAGTTAGTTGCGGGATGATGCATTATGGAACGAGTAAAGAGACTTACCGGTAACGAGATTGAACTAGGTATTGAGATACCGACGATCGAATCTCGAGCAAGTAACATACCGATGACAAAGGAAACAGCATATGTTGTTATGCGATTTTGACCGATAAAGATCTTCGTAGAATATGTAGGATCCAATATGAGCATCCAGGTTCCACTATTGGTTACTGACCGGAGACGTGTCTCGGTCATGTCTACATAGTTCTCGAACCCATAGGGTCCGCACACTTAACGTTCGCTGACGATCGGTATTATGAGTTTATGTGTTTTGATGTACCGAAGGTAGTTCAGAGCCCCGAATATGATCACGTACATGATGAGGAGTCTGGAAATGGTCGAGACATAAAGATTGATATATTGGATGACTATGTTTGGACTTCGGAAGGTTTCCGGGCAAGTTCGGACATATACCGGAGTACCTGGGGGTTACCGGAACCCCCCGGGGAGTGTAATGGGCCTGTTGGGCCTTAGTGGAGAAGAGGAGGGCGGCTAGGGCAGGCTGCGCGCCCCCTCCCCCTCGAGTCTGAATTGGACAAGGAGGGGGGCCCTTTACTTCCTCCTCTCTCCTTCCCTTCCCCCTTCTCCTACTCCTACTAGGAAAGAAGGAGTCCTACTCCCGGTGGGAGTAGGACTCCCCCCTTGGCGCGCCTCCTCCTTAGCTGGCTGCCTCCCCCTAGCTCCTTTATATACAGGGGAAGGGGGGCACCCCAAGACACACAAGTTGATCATTGATCTTTAGCCGTGTGCGGTGCCCCCCTCCACCATAATCCACCTTGGTCATATCGTAGTGGTGCTTAGGCGAAGCCCTGCGTCGGTAGCTTCATCAACACCGTCATCACACTGTCGTGCTGACGGAACTCTCCCTCAAAGCTCTACTGGACCGTGAGTTCGTGGGACGTCATCGAGCTGAACATGTGCAGATCGTGGAGGTGTCGTACGTTCAGTACTAGGATCGGTCGATCGTGAAGACGTACGACGACATCAACCACGTTGTCATAACGCTTCCGCTTTCAGTCTACGAGGGTACATGGACAACACTCTCCCCTCTCGTTGGTATGAATCACCATGATCTTGCGTGTGCGTAGGAAATTTTTGAAATTACCACGTTCCCCAACAGTGGCATCCGAGCTAGGTTTATGCGTAGATGTTATATGCACGAGTAGAACACAAGTGAGTTGTGGGCGATAATAGTCATACTGCTTACCATCATGTCATACTTTGATTCGGCGGTATTGTTGGATGAAGCGGCTATCGGTGTCAAAACCGGCGGATCTCGGGTAGGGGGTCCCGAACTATGCGTCTAAGGCTAATGGTAACACGAGACTGGGGACACGATGTTTACCCAGGTTCAGGCCCTCTCGATGGAGGTAATACCCTACTTCCTACTTGATTGATCTTGATGATATGAATATTACATGAGTTGATCTACCACGAGATCAGAGAGGCTAAACCCTAGAAGCTAGCCTATGGTATGATTGTTGATAATGATGATGATTCCTACGGACTAAACCCTCCAGTTTATATAGACACCAGAGGGGGCTAGGGTTACACAGAGTCGGTTTACAGAGAAGGAGATCTATATCCGAATCGCCAAGCTTGCCTTCCATGCCAAGGAGAGTCCCATCCGGACACGGGACGAAGTTTTCTGTCTTGTATCTTCATAGTCCAATAGTCCGGCCAAAGTATATAGTCCGGCTGTCCGGATACCCCCTTATCCAGGACTCCCTCAGTAGCCCCCGAACCAGGCTTCAATGACGATGAGTCCGGCGCGCAGATTGTCTTCGGCATTGCAAGGTGGGTTCTTCTCCAAATCCGGTGCACCCGTCATAGCGAATAGTGTCCGGCCTCCCAGTAAGGTTGTACTCCTCGGCTTCTGTGCCTCCACAATGGCCATCTCCACGTGTCGATCGAAGACAAGGGGCCAGGGCATTTTTTCATTTGCCACCCTAATCCCGTAGGTGAGACGTCTATTTGAAGAGACGGGGATCTTCAGATCCAAATCACACCACCTTCCCCCAAGAAAGCATTTCACAGAGCGCGCCCAAAAGAGGCCATCCCATCATGACCGGTCGCCGCAGTCCTGCTCGCTGCTCCCCTAGCCCGAAGCCAGGGGATTGGGAGAAGTGTTCCAT
This sequence comes from Triticum aestivum, assembly GCF_018294505.1. Lineage (NCBI taxonomy): Eukaryota > Viridiplantae > Streptophyta > Magnoliopsida > Poales > Poaceae > Triticum > Triticum aestivum. The sequence continues at coordinate 709,438,963 of NC_057813.1, read as the reverse complement.
CCCTCGCAGCCGCTTGATAGAGCTGCAGACCAAAGGGTTCCTTTCGCCCGCATATATGGTCCCTGTCCGATCCGGACTAGCCACCTATAATGGCGGGGAGCAAGCGGAGAGATTCCCTAACCCATCTCGGGGGAGCGGGTATGCCTTGTCCCATATCTGCTAAGAGGTGTCGGGTTTCCAATCCACCCATTCCTCTGCGGGCTCCTGGAGTTCTATGGCCTCCAGTTGCATAATCTTACCCCTGCCTCCATACTGCACATTGCGGGCTATGTTGCCCTCTGCGAGCTGTTCCTGGGCTGCGAAGCTCATTTTGAGCTATGGAAGAGGTTGTTCTGCCTCGTCCCCCGCAACCAGGAGGGATCCATATATCAAGTGGGCGGAGTCGAAATATGGCGCATTGCCCAGATCGGATACCTGTCCGGTACTCCAAAGAAGGCGTCCGAAGACTGGCCCTCAGAGTGGTTTTATGTCGATGACGTTCCCCTTCTGAACCCAGTCCGGACGGGCCTTCCCGAGTTCACCAATACTCCGCTGAAGAAACGCCAGAGCTGGCGCCCTTGGAGCCCCCAGGAGGAAGAAAACAGGGAGGTCTTCTATCTGATGAGCCGGATACAAACCCTCGCCAAATTAGGATTGATAATAATTGAAGTCATGTCAATATGCATTATAAGGGGAGTGGTACTTCAATGAAGAAGATGATGCCTCCTGCTGTGGTCGCAAAGGTCCGGACTCCGCCACATCCTTGGCGAGGATACTATCCGAATTATACAAGGGAGAAGAAGAGGAGTTCCTCCGCATTAAACCGCGGGACGGATTTTCCATGTACAACCCCTGAAGCTGGGTAAGTTGTTATTCGTTACTCGACTCTATTCGTTCTTACCTTCTTGACCACAATTATTTACCTTACTGTTTTAAAAGCAGGAACTGAGGAAGGCCGTAAAAGAGTGCAACAGCCCTTCTCCGCAGCCAGAGGATCCCGACCGGGCTCTCGACCTCGGACTTGAATAAGATCCGGACATATTCATGGAATTTGTCGACATGATCTTCTACCAGGCAAGCAACAGCGGCTCCCTAGTGGCCATCATCGTGGATTATCCCGGACTGCTACCCGTGTCGCATGTAAGTAATGTTGGGGTTCCAACCTTCCAAAAGGATTCCTTTGTTTTGCCACACCTTATAATCACATGCCGTATTTTTATAGAAATGGTGGTCTGGACGCCATGCGGGACTCGTGGGGACCTCTCAGCAAGAGGCGCCTAGACAAGGCAGGCTTAAAAGGAAGGCGATATTGAGCGGCATGCAGGCGCAGAGGTATTCATTAAACTTGCCCCGTGGCCTATTTGGTCTATTCATCGAGCCGCGATGGCTTTAATTATGTCCTATCAGGAAGCGCCGGGCTGTGTCCGGGGACCCTACCAGCCACGCCTCCAGCAGCCAGATTCCTGGACCGGATTCACAGGCGGAGGCTGATGTGGGGACAGTGCCAAACTGTCCTCCTGCGGAGGATATGGATATGCTTTCCACCACAAATTCAGAAGTGGAAAGCGCCATGAATCACCGGCGCCGACGTGCCGTACTCCGCGGTAGTGTTTTTTTTCCGAAGTGGCGTTCAATGCCTTTAATTCCGGACATGCCTATATCGCGCTGCTCAGGATGGACTTGCCAGAGCAACGGACCAGTATGTGAAGGATATACAGGTAAGAGAATTTGATAAGTATGTGTAGTAGTAGCCCCTGAGACTTGAAATAGTTGACACAACTAATTTAAGGATCACTAAATGCGCAGGTTCTTGTAGAGAAGAATACCCAGTTGTCTCAAGAGATGGAGGAGTGTAAGGCCCGGATGAAGGCCAATGTAGCCGAACAAGCAGAATCCAAAAAGGCTTCCTCTGGTAATAATTTCTTTCTACCAGTTTGTGTGTTCGGCATGGTTTATAAATTTGACGAAATATTCGGCAGATAATCCCAGAGGAAATCCGGAGACTATGGGAGATAATGAGCTGCATCTGCGAAGTCAGCTGAAGGCGGGCGAACGCGTGCTGACGCAGTCTATCCAGGAGAGGAATAAGCTGCAAGATGCTAATCTCCAACTGAGCATCAAATTGAAAGATGTTCGGGCTCAGCTCGCGGACTCCGTGAAGGAGAACCGGAGTCTTCGACGCGGCATTTATAGTAAGTGCTTGAACGAACTGTGGTATAGTTCGGCAAGGAGGCGTATTGACAGAGTTATGTCTACAGGTATGCTGACGAGACGCCCTAAAGAGGAGATGCCTAGGTCTGCAGGTGATATGCCGCAAGAGCTTTCACAACTGCATGAACGAGCTCGACATGTGATGCAGGGTATTGCCCAGGCTTTATGGCCGTCTGCTTCCCTGCCAGAAGGCATGGGCGAACTTGTAGAGATGCTCAATGGAGCACGGCGGCGCTTCCGACTATGGAAGATATCAGCTTGCCGGCCAGGTGTGAGAGAAGCTTGGGCCATGGTGAAGACGCAATATGCCAAGGCTGGCCCGAACCATATGGCCGAAGTCGGACCGGCTGGGCCAGATGGACAAAAGATACCCGTTAGTTTGGTATATGATCAAGTAGCATTAGCTGCAAAGTATTCCCAGCAGGATTGTAAGCTAGACAGCCTGTTGGATGGTATAGAGGAGGAGTACAGCCAGTCCATATGATTATGTAATTTTGAATGGGCTCATGTACTCCCTAGATGGGTTGAAAATCATTTGTCATGGCGGACCTTTTCGCTTCAGCCCCCGGATCCGACAGTCCGGGGTGTATCCGAATACCCACACAGTAATAAAAAACCGGGGTATGCGTGGAAACTAGGCATAGGGGTCATAAGTGCTTGAACAGACAAGTACCCGACTAGTTATGTTATATTACATGGATAGTAAGAAACATCTTCCAGAGAGAATAGTTCCGTTAGGGGTTCCTTTCTCTGAGTACGCATGCGTCGATGTGCATGTCTGAACTGCGCACAAGAACGCAGGAAACTAAGCATCTGAGTATTTTCGTTGTTAGGAACGAGAACAACTTTTGTTCACCGAGCGAATATTCCCTTAAGAACGCTAGCTTTCGGCTTCACCCAGTCTGAGGTACACATCTGGCTCAACCGGCAGTAACAATCGCAGAGGTTCTCCCCTTATGCCCTAGCCGAATTAACGGGAACGTAGGGCATAAATACAAGAGCCAGGCAACCCAACATGGCCAAAACTTAAGTCATATTGATGCATATAATGGTGAAGAAAAGGCACATATGGAAAGAAAAATGCATATGTGGCTGGCAAGAAGCCATTAAAGTGGTTATATTTAGCTTCCGAATAGGAAGGCCCCAGGTATAGTGTGCACGCATAATGCGGCCGGAGTGCCTAGGGCATCCGTACAGTTATAAGGCTGTAAAAAAGGAAAAAGGGGCGAGGAAGGAGGAAAAAGAACAGAATCGTAGGGGCGGAGATTAGGAGACGAACACTGGGTTCGACGCTAGGCGTATAATCTCCGGAGTCTGGCCGTGTTCCATGGGTTTGGCTCGAGTCTGTTATCAGAGGCGTTGCGTAGACGGTACGCTCCTCCGGTGAGAACTTTATCAATGATGAAGGGTCCTTCCCACTTGGGTTTGAGCTTGTCCTTCTTCTTCTCAGGTAGGCGTAGAACGAGTTCGCCAATGTTATAAGTCTTGGCCCGTACTTCTCTGCTTTGATACCTTTGAGCTTGTTGCTCATAGAATGCAGAACAGCTTTTAGCGACATCCTGCTCCTCCTCCAAAGCATCTAAGTTGTCCTGCCGGTCTAGCTCGGCTTCCTTCTCTTCATACATGCGCACGCGAGGTGAGTCATGAATTATATCGCAGGGCAGTACTGCTTCTGTGCCGTACACCATAAAAAATGATGTGTATCCGGTGGTGCGATTCGGCGTGGTCCGCCGCCCCCAGAGTACGGAGTCGAGTTCCTCGACCCAATGCGTGTCTGATTCCTTCAAGGAACGCACTAGTTTGGGTTTGATGCCGCTCATAATAAGACCATTTGCACGTTTGACCTGACCGTTTGTTTGGGGGTGATAGACAGAGACGTAGTCGAGCTTAATGCCCATTTTGCCACACCAGGCCTTCACCTCCTCAGCTGTAAAATTCGAGCCGTTGTTAGTGATGATATTGTGGGGGACACCATAACGGTGTACAACCTCCGATATGAAGTCTATCACCGGTCCGAATTCGGCTGTTTTAACTGGTTTGGCTTCTATCCATTTGGTGAACTTGTCCACCATGACCAATAAGTATTTTTTCTTATGGCTTCCCCCTTTAAGGGGTCCCACCATATCAAACCCCCAGACCGCGAAGGGCCAAATTATGGGGATCGTTTGGAGAGCGGTAGGGGGCATATGGCTCTGTTTGGCAAATAGTTGACAACCAACGCAATGTTGGACAAGGTCCTGTGCGTCCGCCCGGGCTGTCAGCCAGTAGAATCCTGTCCGGAAGGCCTTGCTTACGAGAGCTCGGGCTGCCGCGTGGTTCCCACCTAGTCCAGAATGGATTTCGGCTAAGAGCTGCCGCCCTTCCTCTTCGGAGATGCATCGTTGGAGCACTCCGGTGGGGCTCTTCTTGTAGAGTTCTCCTTCATGGACTTTGTAGGCTTTAGAGCATCGCACAATACAACGCGCCTCATTTTGGTCCTCGGGGAGCTCTTGCCTATTAAGGTAGGCCAAGAAGGGCTCGGTCCACGGGGTGATGACAACCATCATCTCGTGGGCCGAAGATGTTATTTCGGTGGCGGAGCCTCCGATTATGTTTGAAGATTCAGAATCTGGGGTTGTGTTCGGAGCTGGACTAATAGTGCCAGACTCCCCTTCCCATGCCACAGATGGCTTGAACAACCTTTCTAAGAAGATGTTAGGTGGGACGGGGTCGCGTCGAGCGCTGATGCGGGCGAGTATATCGGCCGCTTGGTTGTTTTCTGTGACCACATGGTGGAATTCGAGCCCCTCGAACCGCACTGATATTTTGAGGACGGCATTGCGGTACGCCGCCATTTTCGGATCCTTGGTGTCAAAGTCTCTGTTTACTTGAGATATTGTGAGGTTCGAGTCCCCGCGCACTTCGAGGTGTTGAGTTCCCATGGAGACTGCCATCCGAAGACCATGCAACAGAGCCTCGTATTCGGATGCATTGTTAGAGTCTGTGTATAATATTTGGAGGATGTACTGCACCGTATCTCCGGTGGGCGATGTCAGGACGACACCTGCTCCCAATCTGGCCAGCATTTTGGAGCCGTCGAAATGCATGATCCAATTTGAGTACGCACAGTACTCTTTAGGGAGTTCGGCCTCTGTCCATTCGGTGACGAAGTCAGCCCGTACTTGCGACTTAATGGCCCATCGTGGTTTGTATATTATGTCGAACGGAAGGAGCTCAATAGCCCGTTTAGCAATTCGGCCTGTTGTGTCGCGGTTATTTATTATGTCATTGAGTGGAACTTCGGAGGCCACCGTGATCGAACACTCTTGAAAGTAGTGTCATAGTTTCTGGGATGCCATGAAGACCGCGTACGCTATCTTCTGATAATGCGGGTACCGAGATTTGCATGGAGTGAGGACAATGGACACATAATATACCGGCTTTTGGAGCGGGAACTTGTGTCAGTCTGTTTCTCGTTCGACGACGAGCACTGCGCTCACAACTTGGTTTGTTGCGGCTATGTATAATAACATAGGTTCGCCAATGTTTGGTGCTGTCAGGACTGGGTTTGTGGCCAAGAGTGCCTTTATTTCTTCCAGTCCGGCCGTGGCCGCATCCGTCCACTCGAAGTGTTCGGTGCGTCGAAGAAGGCGATACAGGGATAGTGCCTTTTCTCCTAAGCGGGAGATAAAGTGGCTTAAGGCAGCCACACATCCAGTTAATTTCTGGATCTGCTTGAGGTCTGTTGGTATAGCCAACTGCGACAGAGCTCAGATTTTTTCCGGATTGGCTTCAATTCCTCTATTGGAAACGATCAAGCCGGGCAATTTTTCGGAGGGTACTCCGAAGACACACTTCTCCGGGTTGAGCTTGATGTTGTATGTTCGGAGATTATCGAACGTGAGCCTCAAGTCATCTATTAAAGTTTCGACGTGTCTTGTTTTGATGACCACGTCGTCTATGTAGGCCTCTACTGTCTTCTCGATTTGTTTTTCCAGGCATGTCTGAATCATGCGTTGATAGGTTGCGCCGGCGTTTTTGAGCCCGAAGGGCATGGTGTTGAAACAGAAGTGACCGTACGGAGTGATGAAGGCTGTTGCAGCCTGGTTGGACTCCGCCATCTTTATTTGATGGTATCCGGAGTATGCGTCGAGGAAACACAATGAATCGTGTCCTGCGGTGGCATCGGTTATCTGATCAATGCGGGGTAGGGGGAAAGGATCCTTAGGGCAGGCTTTATTGAGGTCTTTGAAATCGACACACAAGCGCCAGTATTTGTCCTTTTTGGTACCATTACCAAGTTTGCTAGCCAATCCGGATGTTTGATGTCTCTGATGAATCCGGCCTCAAGTAGCTTGGCTAGTTCTTCTCCCATGGCTTGCCGCTTAGGCTCTGAGAAGCGTCTAAGAGTCTGCTTCACTGGCTTGTATCCTTTCAGTATATTGAGGTTGTGTTCGGCCAGTCTGCGTGGGATGCCCGGCATGTCTGAAGGGTGGCAGTCAAAAATATCACAATTTTCACGCAGGAAGTCTCGCAGTGCGGCATCTATTGTGGGGTTCAGCTGTGTTCCTATGGAAGCTGTCTTCGAAGGGTCCGTTGGGTGGACCTGGAATTTGACTATCTCGTCCGCTGGCTTGAAGGAGGTGGATTTAGGTCGCTTGTCGAGTATCACGTCATCTCTGTCCACCGTTGCTCGCAGGGTTGTCAGTTCTTCGGCCGCGAGGGCTTCTGATAATGCCTCCAGGGCGAGGGGCGCAGTTTTATTTTCGGCACAGAGTGCGACGTCCGGATCACTAGCTAGAGTGATGATTCCGTTGGGCCCGGGCATTTTGAGCTTCATGTACCCGTAATGGGGTATAGCCTGAAAACTCGCGAATGCGTCTTGCCCCAAGAGGGCGTGGTATCCGCTGCTGAACGGGGCTACTTGGAATGTAATTTCTTCGGACCTGTAATTCTCCGGCGTGCTGAATACCACATCCAGTGTGATTTTTCCCGCGCATTGTTCCTCTCGACTAGGGATAATTCCCCCAAAGGTCGTGCTGCTTCATTCAATGCGGCTCTTGTCGATTTCCATCTTGTTAAGGTTTACTCATAGATGAGGTTTAGTCTGCTTCCGCCGTCCATGAGCACTTTAGTAAGCCTGAAGCCATCCCCGATTGGGCTAAGGACCAAAGCAGCTGGTGCTCGGACTGTCCGGAATTGGGGTTCGTCACTGACATTGTAGGTTATAGCCGTGTCGTTCCATGGGTTTATTGTTGCCACGTGGCAAACTTCTGCGAGGCTGCACTGAGCTCGCTTGCACCTATTATTTGAGGCGAAAGTCTCGAAGACTGTAAATACCGTATTGTTGTCTCCGGCGGGATGTTTTATGAGGAGATCCTCGCCGCCTTTTGCTACCTGCCGGAGTATCCAACATGCTCTAAGGCTATGCATTGGCGTAGTATCCGGTGTGCTATGAATCTTGCACGACCCGTTTAGCCATTCTTCCAATACGGTTCTGCGCCTTGCGGCGGGCTTTATTTTTTTGGTACTTGAATCGGGTGACTTACGAGAGTTTACCCTTTTAGTTCGGATAGGGGATTTGGCTAGAGCCGAATTGTCCCAACAACTTGTTTGGATTTTCCAGGCGCTTTCCATCGTGCAGTACTTTTGCACTATGGCCGCTAAGTCATCGAAGTGTACTATTTCACGGCGACTTATAGCGTTGAGAATCCCTTTGTCTGTGTAATGTTTGCAAAAGAGGGAGATTGCGTCTGCCTCGCGACATTCCTTGACCCTGTTTATCACAAGGAGGAATCTGGCCCAGTAATGATGTACTGTTTCTTGGGGCTCTTGTCTGATATGGGAAAGATTGGATAAATCTAGGTGGGTGGGCGGATTTGAATCCGAATCCCGACCCGATCTGGGACCCAGGGGCAAAGAAGCTTCCGAGCTTAACGGCTCGGTGTCGGTGTCAAAACCGGCGGATCTCGGGTAGGGGGTCCCGAACTGTGCGTCTAGGCGGATGGTAACAGGAGACAAGGGACACGATGTTTTACCCAGGTTTGGGCCCTCTTGATGGAGGTAAAACCCTACGTCCTGCTTGATTAATATTGATGATGTGTGTTACAAGAGTGGATCTACCACGAGATCAAGGAGGCTAAACCCTAGAAGCTAGCCTATGGTATGATTGTTGTTCGTCCTAAGGACTAAAGCCATCCGGTTTATATAGACACCGGAGAGGGCTAGGGTTACACAGAGTCGGTTACAATGGTAGGAAATCTACATATCCGTATCGCCAAGCTTGCCTTCCACGCCAAGGAAAGTCCCATCCGGACACGGGACGAAGTCTTCAATCTTCTATCTTCATAGTCTTGGAGTCCGGCCGATGATGATAGTTCGGCTATCCGGACACCCCCTAGTCCGGAACTCCCTCAGTAGCCCCTAAACCAGGCTTCAATGACGACGAGTCCGACACGCATGTTGTCTTTGGCATTGCAAGGCGGGTTCTTCCTCCGAATAATTTATAGAAGATTATGAACACCAGGATAGTGTCCGGCTCTGCAAAATAAATTCCACATACCACCGTAGAGAGAATAATATCACACAAGTTCAATCTGCTGACGTATTTTATGGCGTGACGTCACACCATTACCAAGCCTTTACTCGAATTGTTTTTATTGTTCCACCTCCGCGCGTTTAGCGAGGCGGTTTCCTTGGCACGTCTTGTCGAAGCAGAGATCATGTTCCCCTTATTCCGGGATTCCCATCAATACGGACGTGGGCAACCCAACCGCGCCATTGATTGTGACACTTGGGAGATAAGCAAGTTTTACCAGGCCGGTGGGGATACATGTTTTTGTCCGCCCATATAAGGGGATAAAGATCCACTCCTTTTACCTGCGCCTTCTTCCTCCTTGGCTTATCCATCTCCGCGAACTCGAGCTCCAGCGCCCAAGTCCGCACTTCTCACCTCAACCTTCTCCAACTATGTCCGGAGCGGGAGGCAAGTGGATGGCCTCCTCCGTCACGGAGGGGCAGATCCAGAAGCTGCGCGACGCCGGATACTTGTCCAGTGACATTGCGCATCGGCTCCCCGACGAGGGAGAGCTCATCCCCACCCCCAGGCCCCATGAGAGGGTAGTATTTCTTCCCCATTTCCTCCGCGGACTGGGCTTCCCACTTCATCCCTTTGTCCGGGGGCTCATGTTCTACTACGGCCTAGATTTCCATGATCTGGCCCTGAATTTCATCCTCAACATCTCAGTGTTTATTGTCGTGTGCGAGGCCTTCCTCTGCATCTAGCCCCACTTCGGCTTGTGGCTCAAGACCTTCAGTGTCAAGCCGAAGGTTGTGAAGGGCAGCCAAGCGGAGTGCGGAGGCGCCATGGTGGGCAGGATGTCCCACGTTACGTGGCTGGAGGGCACTTTCGTAGAAACCATCAAGGGGTGGCAATCGGGGTGGTTCTACATCACCGAGCCGCGTGACCCTGATTGGGCAGCGGCCCCCGAATTCAGATCCGGCATCCCTACACGGCTCACCTCCTGGAAAGAGAGCGGCCGGATATGGGGGGATTCGGAGGAGTTGACCGGACTCCAAGCCTGTATCCAGAAGCTGGTGGACAAGAAGCTCAAGCTTGTCAACGTAGTCCAGGTCATGCTCATCCGCCGGATTCTCCCGTGCCAACGACGGGGCTTCAACATGTGGGAGTTTGATCCGACGCAGCACCAGACCCTGAGCAGGCTCTTCGACACTACGTACGAAGATGTCTGGAAGGTGCTGTTCAAGGGCACCGAAGCTCCCGCATCTGCTACCGAAGATCGCGGATTCCGCTCGCAGCGTCCAGCTGACGAGGTAGGTGATTTCACCACTTATTTTCCATAGTTTGACTCTATGCGGGATCTAAACTCCCTTTACCTTTGACAGGAATGGCTGGCAATGGCCGAACGGACTATCTGTCCGGCCCCATTGCCAGAGGACCCAGCGGACGCCTGCCTAACGGGGCTGCTGGCTCCGGCACCCCATGTGGTGCCGGAGAAGAAGGCCAAGAAGAAGGCCACGGGGACTCGGAAGAGTTCCCGTTTTCAGGTGCTATCGGATGATGAATCCGAGGCCGACTCCTCCCACCAAGGCGAGGAGGAGAAGAAGAAAGCCTCTCCCCCAGCGGGGGGAGGGAAGAAAAGGAAGGCCTCCCCAACAAGGGAGGCCGAGGGGTCCAAGAAGGGAAAAACTCTTCTCCCGGACTGCTCCGCCAACGGCAGTGACGACGACGAGGACTGGCCTCCAAGGGCCAAGCCCCTGGCGAGATCGTAAGTATCCGTACTCCCGAATAACTTCAAGGTTTTTCCTTTTCGCCACATAATGTCTTTTTAATGCCGCATACAACCCTGCAGTCCGCCCAAGGATGATCTTCCCGCTTCGTCGAGCGGGTCCTTAGGTGCGTCGGATATGGATTCCCTTCCGACTGCCTCCACCCCCCGCGCCGTGGACGATGCCGAGGTGGGATCCCAGGAAGGGACCCACCAGGAGGCGGAGGCCCCGGAGGTGTCATAGGACAACCTCTCGGATTTTGCACCGGACTCAGCCCCGGAACCCACAGTGGCTCCGGAGTCCGGCAGGCGACCCCTTCGCAAGAAGGGCAAGCCCGTGACGCCGGCTGCCTCCGTCCAACCGGAGGTGCCGGATAATTTGCTGGAGGCGCTCAACGGCGCCTCCATCAAAGAGGAACACTGCACTATTATGAGTGCGGTGATTCAGAAGGTGCAGCTCGCCAAGAGCGGGCTGACCGAAGCCTGCAGGAGCCTTCTAACAGGGTTTGAGGTAAGAATTTCAATATGTATAAAATGGTACCACATAGACAGTAGCCCCTGATGCTCGGTTCGATGTTCGGAAAGAAAAGCCGGACTGAGGATCTAAAAAGATATACGTAGGAGTCCTAAAAAATATGTCAATATGGGATTGCAGGCTGCGCTGCTGACCTCTGCCGCACTGACTGCGGAGGTTAATACTTTAAAGGAAAAACTCGAGCGGTCCGAGAACGAGCTCGGCCGTGCCAAGAAGCAGCTCGAGGATAAGGAAGGTGAGTAACACCTTATTAAAATTGTACCTTACAGAAAAGGATTTTGGTTGCAAAAAGAATGACAAGGATAATGCGGGTATTGCAGGGGCCACTAACGAGGTGGCGACCCTGAAAGAGGCGGTGGCCGCGGCCGAACGAAATGCGGCCGCAGAGCGCACCGAGCGAGAGAAACAGGAGGCGCGAGTGGTGGAGGTACAGCAAGAGCTCCAGGATCTCGTGAGAAAACATGAGAGCCTGGAGCGTGACTCGAAGACTCGAGAGTCTGAGCTTGCAACGGCTCTTGAGAGTGCCAAAGCCGCTAAGGCCGAAGCCTACAAGGCCCTCCAGGAGATTGAGGCGGTGAAGAAAATAGCAGCGGGTAAGGCATTTTTCATGCAAAGTAAGCATGTGAGTGTTAATAACCTGTTGCTTACCCGAATTCGGAGCTCTCCAGGAGCGTTCGCAGATCTTCCTCGCAGCGTGTCCGATGCTGCCGCATTCTACCGGACCGAGGAGGGGAGCTCGATGGAGAAGGTCTTCTGGTCTCAGTATGCTGAGGCCGGACATCCGGTGCCCCTTAGCGACCAGCTGAAGCAGCTGCTCGAGCTCCACAAGGCGGCCGAACAGGCCATGAAGGGCCTCATAGTTCGGCTGTGGCCTAAGGAGGCCATGCATGGGAGCTACTTCGGCTTGGTGCGGCGGCTGGTGGATGCGTGCCCGAGGGTTGAAGTCATCAAGCACTCCGCCTATATTGAGGGTGCCCGTCGGGCCCTTGCCCGCACGAAGGTGCACTGGGGCAAGATGGATGCCCAGAAGCTTGTGACGGACCCACCACCAGAGGGCAAGGAGCATCGCACGCCCGAGATGTATTATAAGAGTGTGCTGAAGGGCGCCCGCACTATTGCGGGGGAGTGCTCCAAAGATGTAATTTTTGAGTAGAATAGCATTTTGTTATCCTGTGCGCTGAAAACTTAGTTCATATGCACTAAGCAACGCTTGTTAATTTAAAATATTACCTTCTGTGCGGCTGTTTATCAAATCTGAGAGATGGCAAGTCGTCGGCTTCAGCCCCCATGCCACGAGTGCTGGGGTGTTCGGGATAAACTTGAGCACTCTTGTTCCCATTTTTGGGTCCATCTAGGGAGGCGCTCAACACAGCGAACAAGGCAACCGGACTTATAATGCTTGAACACTCTCACTTAGCCATAGAATTCTATAATTTTAAATTTTGGCGAAGCCCCTAGTCTTCGGAAGGTCGAATTTGGGGCGCTATCCACGCTTGGGCCGGACAAGATCCGGCTCCTCGCTCTAAGCGGCATAAGTCTTTAAGGACTCGCAAAAACCTCTCGAACAGCGACCGGCTCTCGCCTCATCATGACGGTCAGTTTTAGCTTTCTCCACTGAGGCGTTAACCCAGCTCAACTGGGGCGCAATCGCAGTGGTTCTCCCAGTGCTACCTTACCCGATACAGTGGAACGTAAGGTACCGAAACATGGGAGCCGGGCAAACCCAACTATTGACCCAAGACATGATTTGGAGCCGATGCATATAATGCTATAAGTTCGGGGTGCCGCACTTGTGAAAGTGTTCAGACTTGTCACACCATGATGCGGGAACCATAAGCCCCTGGTGTGTTTTAACCGTACCAAAGTGTACGGATGCGACATGTCGTAAATAAACATATGTATGAAAAAGAAATGCAGTTATAAACAAAAAGGTGCTGCATTGTTTTATTCAATAAGTGCTGCTATGAATGCAGAACGATACAAATAGTGCGATAAGCAAGGGATGGGACCGTTAAACATGTCCCCCTCCAGGGGTAGGCTGCGGACTGGTGTATAAAAATGCTCGTAATGGAGACCACTTGTATATTTGTTGTAGCCTTTGATCCTTCCCTGGCTGTTGCATCGTGAGTTCGGCAGGTCTGCTGCCGGACAGGGCCTCTGACGAACGGAGTCCTATAGGTAAAAAATAAAAGGTAAAAAGAAAAAAGAACGACACACTTGAGAGCCCCTGGTGTGGTTGAGCCGCAGTCTGGGCTTATTGTGGTCGTGCCCCTCTCCCCATGCCCATGGTATCTTCAGAGCGTATTGGTGTACGCGAAGGACCTGTTTGGACGTTTTGCAGGGGCTGGGGTTGGGGCCGCACTGCTACGCGTGCTCGGAACGTGCCAGGTGGTCTTGTTGTAGGTTACTCCGGGCGCGCTTAGCTATGTCCGGCCGCTTAACGGCCGGACTCGAGAATTGCCTTAAGAGGCTGCATTGTACTTCTGCCGCGAGAGCCGCTGTATGTTCCTCCGTTCAGAGAGAACGTTCAGTGTTTCCGTTGACCGTGATGACTCCTCTAGGGCCTGGCATCTTGAGCTTGAGGTATGCATAGTGCGGCACGCGTTGAACTTTGCAAACGCGGTACGTCCGAGCAAGGCATGATAGCCGCTGCGGAACGGGACTATGTCGAAGATTAACTCCTCGCTGCGGAAGTTATCCGAGGATCCGAAGACCACTTCCAGTGTAACTGAGCCTGTACAATTGGCTTCTACACCTGGTATGACGCCTTTAAAGGTTGTCTTGGTAGGTTTAATCCTTGAGGGGTCTATGCCCATTTTGCGCACTGTATCCTGATAAAGCAGGTTCAGGCTGCTACCGCCGTCCATCAGGACTCTGGTGAGGTGAAATCCATCGATGATTGGGTCTAGGACCAATGCGGCGAATCTGCCGTGGCGGATGCTGGTGGGGTGGTCCCTTCGGTTAAAACTGATCGGGCAGGAGGACCATGGATTGAACTTCGGGGCGATTGGCTCCATCGCGTATACATCCCTGAGTGCACGCTTCCGCTCCCTTTTGGGTATGTGCGTTGCGTATATCATGTTCATCGTCCGCACCTGTGGGGGGAAACCCTTCTGTCCTCTATTGTTCGGCGGTCGGGTCTCTTCCTCGTCATCGCTATGCAGCCCCTTGTCATTTTTTTCGGCAATTAACTTGCCTGCCTGCTTGAATACCCAACAGTCCCTATTGGTGTGGTTAGCTGGCTTTTCGAGGGTGCCGTGTATTTGGCACAAGCGGTCGAGTATTCGGTCCAAATTGGACGGACCCGAAGCAGTTCTTTTGAATGGCTTTTTCCGCTGACCGGGTTTGGAGCCTCTCAATCCGGCATTGACTGCCGTATCCTCACTATTGTCGCCGTTAATGCGGCGCTTGCTTTTGTTATGACGCGACCTGCCATTCTGGTCCTTGAAATCCGGACTGCCAGAATTTTTGCTGAGGTTGTTGCTGCGTGCTAGCCAGCTGTCCTCACCCGCGTAAAAGCGGGTCATGAGTGATGTAAGGGCTGCCATGGATTTCGGCTTTTCCTGTCCCAGGTGCCGGGCAAGCCATTCGTCGCGGATGTTATGCTTGAAGGCTGCGAGGGCCTCCGCATCCGGACAATCGACGATTTGGTTTTTCTTTGTTAAGAACCGTGTCCAGAATTGTCTGGCCGATTCGTCTGGCTGCTGAATTATGTGGCTTAGGTCATTGGCGTCTGGTGGTCGCACATACGTGCCTTGGAAGTTATCGAGGAATGCGGCTTCCAGGTCTTCCCAACTCCCAATTGACTCTGCTGGCAAGCTGTTAAGCCAATGCCGGGCTGGTCCTTTAAGCTTGAGGGGGAGATATTTGATGGCGTGAAGATCGTCACCGCGGGCCATGTGGATGTGAAGAAGATATTCTTTGATCCAAACCGCGGGGTCTGTTGTGCCATCGTAAGATTCGATATTCACGGGTTTAAACCCTTCGGGGATTTGATGATCCATTACTTCATCTGTGAAGCATAGTGGGTGTGCGGCGCCTCTGTACTGGGCGATATCATGACGGAGCTCAAAAGAGCTTTGTCTATTTTGTTCGGCCCGGCCGGACTTACTGTGTCCGGCGCGACGGTTGTCGTCACGTACCGTGGGCCGCCCACGCGATCCATAGATCGATTTTGATTGTCTTGCCTTATCCTCCAATATATCTCGCAAGTCCGGAGCGTTCCCCTATGGTCTTGTGCTTTTCGAGCGGTGCCAGGGTACGGGTCTAGTGAAGGGCCTAGAGGCCTCTCTGTCGTGACCACGGGGTGGTCGGTCAGCCGTATTGTCTCCTGGTGATGCGGGTTCATACGCTTCCTCCTCTAATCGGGGGAGCAACTTGCATTTAGGGTAGCTTTTGGAGGGGCGTTCGAGCTCATGCTCTTCGGCCGCGAGGACTTCAGTCCATCTGTCGGCTAGCAGATCTTGATCAGCTCTAAGCTGTTGCTGCTTTTTCTTGAGGCTGTTCGCCGTGGCCATAAGCCTGCGTTTAAAACGCTCTTGTTCGACGGGATCCTCAGGCACGACGAATTCATCATCGTCGAGGCTTGCTTCGTCTCCGGAGGGAGGCATATAATCCTCTACCTCTTCTTCTGCCGCTCTCTCATGAGGGCTGGCGTCTCCATCCTCCTGCGCTGGATCTTGCTGGAGTGGGTTGTCTTCGGCACTGTCCGGTGTATTGTTATCTCCGGTGCCGGAATCTTCATTCTTGCTATGGCGGGGTTTAGAGCGGCGCCGCTGACGCTGGTGCTTGGGCTGTTTCTTGGAGGGGTCATCCTCCTCTGTTCCTTCTCCATTCCCATCCTTTGGGATATCCACCATGTATATGTCATATGATGAGGTGGCTTTCCAGTGCCCGGTCGGCGCTGGTTCTTGGTCGTCTCCGGCATCGTCGTCCATACCGTCGATGTCTTCGGAGTCGTAGTCTAGCATGTCGGTTAGATCATCGACAACGGCTACCAAGTGGGTGGTGGGTGGGCTTTGAATTTCTTCATCGTCCGCATCCCAACCGTCCTGACCGCAGTCCGGCCAGGGCTCTCCTGATAACGGGAGATGTTTTAGCGAACTCAAGATGTCGCCAAAAGGTGAGTGTTGAAAGATGTCCGCTGTGGTGAACTCCATGATCGGTGCCCAATCGGATTCGATCGGAGGGGGCGCGGGAGGTTCGGAGTCCGGCAAGGAGTCCGGCGCCTCGGAGTCACGAGCTTTATGAGGGACAAGGTCAGTGTTCAGCTCTATCACCGTAGAGGTTGCAGCCCTCGAGGCGGTGTCTAGCCATCCGTCCTCGATCTGCGCAGCCGGCTCTGAATTGAAGATCGGAGCGAGTTCGAGTGCGGCCTCCAGGGTACTGTCCAGCTGCAGAGCTAAATCATGCTTGCCGTGACAGTGCGGCACGCTCGGCTGTGGCTCGAATCCATCGAGGATCAAGTCCCCGCGGATGTCAGCCGTGAAGTTCAAACTTCCAAATCTGACCTGACAGCCAGGGGCGTAGCCAGATGGCCAAGCGAATTGGCACACAGTGCGAAGCCGCCAAATACGAAGATCTGTCCGGGGAGAAAGGTCTCACCCTGGACTGCGTCGTTGATGATGGTCGAAGAAGCCATCGAGCCTATCGGCGACGACACAGAGGAACTCTCAATGAAAGCACCAATGTCGGTGTCAAAACTGGCGGATCTCGGGTAGGGGGTCCCGAACTGTGCGTCTAGGCGGATGGTAACAGGAGACAAGAGACACGATGTTTTACCCAGGTTCGGGCCCTCTTGACGGAGGTAAAACCCTACGTCCTGCTTGATTAATATTGATGATGTGTGTTACAAGAGTGGATCTACCACGAGATCAAGGAGGCTAAACCCTAGAAGCTAGCCTATGGTATGATTGTTGTTCGTACTAAGGACTAAAGCCATCCGGTTTATATAGACACCAGAGAGGGCTAGGGTTACACAGAGTCGGTTACAATGGTAGGAAATCTACATATCCGTATCACCAAGCTTGCCTTCCACGCCAAGGAAAGTCCCATCCGGACATGGGACGAAGTCTTCAATCTTCTATCTTCATAGTCTTGGAGTCCGGCCGATGATGATAGTTCGGCTATCCGGACACCCCCTAGTCCGGAACTCCCTCACTCGGGTTCTGGGAAGTTGCCCGATTTCTTTGGCCCGCCCCCCGATCCTGAGTTCAGGACTGGGGTCATGTCCTCCCGTGAGCGGGTGTCCGGCTTGGAGAGCTCAGAAATCCGGACATAGTTCATCCTCAAAGTGGAGGGAGAATTAGGGTGATGCTCTTCCACTACCGCTATCTTGTGGGTGACAGGTGGAGAGTGAATCTCCCTTTGATCAGGTTTAAGCCCGATCCGGTCATAGTCCGTAGCGACGCCCAGGGCGGCGATGTGATCCAAGAGCTCATTGAGGGAGAATAGCTCTATTGGGTCCATCTGTTCGGCAGATTCCGAATCAACATGGAGGCTATTTTTAATGACCTGCGAAGTCATCATCGGCGCAACAGCCGATCGGGCGGTCATGACGAAGCCGCCCAGCCAGAGAGTTTGGCCTAAAGCCAGGGCTCCCCCGGAGGTGATGTTGTCTTTGACAACGAGACGAGCCATCATGCCTTATCGTGACGACACAGTGGAACTCTCAATGAAAGCACCAATGTCGGTGTCAAAACCGACGGATCTCAGGTAGGGGGTCCCGAACTGTGCGTCTAAGGCTAATGGTAATAGGAGACTGGGAACACGATGTTTACCCAGGTTCGGGCCCTCTCGATGGAGGTAATACCCTACTTCCTGCTTGATTGATCTTGATGATATGAATATTACAAGAGTTGATCTACCACGAGATCAGAGAGGCTAAACCCTAGAAGCTAGCCTATGGTATGATTGTTGATAATGATGATGATTCCTACGGACTAAACCCTTCGGTTTATATAGACACCAGAGGGGGCTAGGGTTACACAAAGTCGGTTTACAGAGAAGGAGATCTACATCCGAATCGCCAAGCTTGCCTTCCAGGCCAAGGAGAGTCCCATCCGGACACGGGACGAAGTCTTCTGTCTTGTATCTTCATAGTCCAACAGCCCGGCCAAAGTATATAGTCCGGCTATCCGGATGTGACACCCCCGGTTCAATCGTACACTAATCATGCATGCAAACATGTATGATCAAGATCAGGAACTCACGAGAAGATATCACAACACAACTCTAAAACATAAGTAAGTCATACAAGCATCATAATACAAGCCAGGGGCCTCGAGGGCTCGAATACAAGTGCTCGATCATAGACGAGTCAGCGGAAGCAACAATATCTGAGTACAGACATAAGTAAACAAGTTTCCATAAGATGGCTAGCACAAACTAGGATACAGATCGAAAGAGGCGTCGGCCTCCTGCCTGGGATCCTCCTAACTACTCCTGGTCGTCGCCAGCAGCCTGCACATAATAGTAGGCACCTCCAGTGTAGTAGTCATCGTCTACGGTGGCGTCTAGCTCCTGGGCTCCAGCATCTGGTTGCGTCAACCAGGTAGGAAGGAAAGGGGGGAAAAGGGGGAGAAAGCAACCGTGAGTACTCATCCAAAGTACTCGCAAGCAAGGAGGCACACTACATATGCATGGGTATATGTGTAAAGGGCCATATCAGTGGACTGAACTGCAGAATGCCAGAATAAGAGGGGGATAGCTAATCCTGTCGAAGACTACGCTTCTGACAGCCTCTGTCTTGCAGCATGTAGAAGAGAGTAGATTGAAGTCCTCCAAGTAGCATCGCATAGCATAATCCTACCCGGCGATCCTCCCCTCGTCGCCCTGTGGAAAAGCGATCACCGGGTTGTCTGTGGAACTTGTCTGGGTGTGTTTTATTAAGTATCCGGTTCTAGTTGTCATAAGGTCAAGGTACAACTCCGGGTCGTCGTTTTACCGAGGGACACAGCTATTCGAATAGATTAACTTCCCTGTAGGGGTGCACCACATAACCCAACATGCTTGATCCCATTTGGCTGGACACACTTTCCTGGGTCATGCCCGGCCTCGGAAGATCAACACGTCGCAGCCCCACCTGGCACAACAGAGAGGTCAGCACGCCGGTTTAAATCCTATGCGCGCAGGGTTCTGGGCCCATCACCCATTGCTCACCTGCACGTTGCGTACGTGACCGGAAGCAGAACTAGCCCCCTTAATACAAGAGCAGGCTTACGTTCCAATCCGGCGTGTGCCGCTCAGTCGCTGACGTCACGAAGGCTTCGGCTGATACCACGACGTCGAGTGCCCATATCTTTCCCGCGTAGTTGGTTAGTGCATATAGGCCAATGGCCAGACTTAGATCAAATACCGAGATCTCGTTAAGCGTGTTATTATGAAGCAATCGCGAACGCCGACCAGGGCCAGGCCCACCTGTCTCCTAGGTGGTCTCAACCTGCCCTGTCGCTCCGCCATAAAGATCCACACTGCGGGCCGTCGGGACAAAGGTCCTTTCAGCCCCCAATCCGTGAATCACTCGCGGGTACTCAACGAGCCGACCCGACTTTAGTTACCATATGTATAGTATGTATATATGTATAGTATATACCCGTGATCACCTCCCGAGTGATCACGGCCCAATAGTATAGCAAGGCAGACTGACAAGAATTTAGGGCCACAAATGATAAACTAGCATCCTATACTAAGTATTTAGGATTGCAGGTAAGGTATCAACAGATGTAGCAACAATGTCAGGCTATGCATCAGAATAGGATTAACGGAAAGCAGTAACATGCTACACTACTCTAATGCAAGCAGTATAGAGGAGAATAGGCGATATCTGTTGATCAAGGGGGGGGGGCTTGCCTGGTTGCTCGGGCAAGTAGGAGGGGTCGTCAACTCTGTAATCGAACTGGGCAGCAGCAACATCGGTCTCGTAGTCTACCGGAGAGAAGAGGGGGAAGAAACAGTAAATACCATGCAAACATAAGCATGACGATGCATGACATGACAATGAGCGGGGTTAGGTGTGCCCTAACGCGGTTGTAGGGTGATATCGGCGAAAGGGGGAAACACCCGGGAAAGTATCCCCGGTGTTTTGCATTTTTGGACAGGTGATCTGGAGGGGGAAAGTTGCGTGTTCGATATGTTATGGATGTGTGGCGGACGAACGGGCTGCATATCCGGATTTGTCTCGTCGTTCTGAGCAACTTTCATGTACAAAGTTTTTCCATCCGAGCTACGGTTTGTTTTATATGATTTTCTAAAGTTTTAAATCATTTTTAGAATTTATTTAATTAATTCAATTCAACATTATCCAGAACAGTGCGTGCTGACGTCATCATGACGTCAGCAGTCAACAGAGGTGTTGACTGGTCAACTGATGTGTGGGTCCCACCTGTCATTGGGTGGTATTAGGATATTCTCCTCCACTACAAGAAATCTCGTCCCGAGATTTAAGCGGTGGAGTAAAGGGGGGGGGGAGGTGCTGGTAGCGAAAAACCTAACGAGTCTTCTCGGTCTTGGCTGCCCTTTCGAAGAGGTTGATCCCTTTCATTGATGTCTTCATTTCTCTGCTTCAAGTCGCCATGATCAAGTCGTCATCCTTTCTTCGGTATCTCCATCGTCCTACGAACGCGACCCAGGGGAAAAACTGCGGAAGAACGCATCTCCACAAAGCTGGGCATCTGACGGTGAACTCAATGGAAAATACACAAGGTACCCCCGAGTTGTATTTCTATGGATTCGTTGTGTGCAATATACGATGGTACCAAAGTTTCAAATGGGCAGGCAATCATTTGATGACTAGACAGAAGCTGGAATGGGGTTTTTGGAGCAACGACAAATATTGAGTATGATACTAGAGTAGATCATCTCTAGGAAGGTGGCTCGTTATCTATATACGAAGCCAAGCGCGAGGAATAACTTTGAAAACAAGGGGTATAAGAGAGTCAGGTTTCGATCCAGTGGACCTGTTGGTTATGGGCCCACCATGTGGTTTAAAAGTAGGAAGGGCGATGACATCTTGCACGATAATGTAAGCAAGTCATGTCAGAGGATAGCCTGTCAGTTATGTCGGCAACAACATCGGTATTAAGGGCGGGGGACAAATAGAACCATTGTCCTGCTCGTTGAAATGAGGCGGACCAATAAGCAAGGTTCTCATCCATCGATGGCTACCGGAATGTCATCAACAATAGTAACAGGGTCTTACTAATAGAGTGGTACAACGAGGTGCTTACCTAAGCAGGGAATTATCACTGCTCAGTTTAGTAGATTACAAGAGAGGTTAAACAAAATAATGGAAAGGAAAATGCGTTTAAACACATATTTCAGGGGGATATCCTTCCCAAGGACAAGCAGAGCATGATATCCATGACAGGATATAATGTAGAAAACGCTTTAGGAAAGGGGAGAGAAATTTCATGACATTACCCATACAACGATGTTTGGATAATTTGATTAAGAAAATTCAGCATTGTGCTTCGAGTGTTCTTATTGATGATAGGAGTACCACATACATGCTTCGAGATAGCATTGACATGGTCTTCAAGCAAAGGTCAGACTTTGGATACACGAAGGATCCATTAGGTTAACTTATTAAACAAGGCATTCAATTTCCTCATGGAAAAATGGTTAACCTTGTTAAAAAGGAAACTATAACACTAGGTCCTTAGGCCAGGTGTGCCAGGAATGACATCACCTTACCGAGTCATAAAAGACCAATGTTATAACTCTTGGAAACATGTTCCAACCATCATATCTGACCGAGATTCAGATCTGATTGGTGTCAGGATACCTCAGACTCAGGATGCCTGAGAAGAAAGGTGCAACACAAATTGACGGCATGACACTATAAGATTCTCGGGAAATGAACTATGAAGTGATTTCCGTTAACAAGAGTTCATCATTAACCCAAGGAGAGGACAAGGAGGTGGCTGATGAACTCAGCGACAATTCATCAAAATTTCCAAAGGATGGATTTCCACAATTATGTGAACAAGGAGATAACATTTGTCAGATCAAAATGATATATTGATGTATGCTTGAGGAAATCATACACAATTTAACAATGGTTGAAAGGTGCACCCGAAATATGGGCTGGGTTGCATGGCCAACATTGGAATGGTGATTCAATAATCAATAGTCTAAGAATGAATGGCCGACCATTAACTTCAAAGCAATAGGGTTGCTAGAAGGGCGGAATCCAAACAGCACCGCTCACTTGTTGGTACCCTGGTTGGAATCAACATGAGGACCCAAGAAAGAATGGTGATGGTGAGAAGTATCAACATACCAAGAATTCTTAAGAGGTGGTGAAATTCCCATGACATTCTTGACATAAAAGGTGGTAATATTCCAAGGTAAAGAAGAACAATGCTGGGTAGCAAGGAACTCAAGGTATAACACAAAACACGAACAAGTTTGTGTTGGAGGGAAGGTAGTAAAGTGGTTGATGATAACACTAATCATAGAGGCAAGGATGGTATTTCTCATCATGAATCCGATTGATATCTTGGAAGAGCTCATAAGGTTGATGATGATCATGACACATTTGTCGAGAGGTTACACGAAGATGTAATTGATGGACGATGACATCAAGTCAAACGAATGATGAAGCGAAAGGTTATTGGAACCATGGTTAGGACACAAACTCCAAAGCAAGCTTGCTGTCCAAAGCGAAATGATATGATGAGGAAAGATCGATGTAAGCTTAGCTCATCGTCAAAAATTATGCTCTGGGAAGAGGACCAGGTAGCACAGTTAAAATCGGCACGACAAGGATATAGCCAAACAGGCTAGGAATGACGTGATTGAGTTCAAACTCGTAAGTAATGAAGGTTACCAAGAGTTGCTTAATCGCGATGCGGACTCGGGTCAGTTATCGGTGTCTTTGAGTGTTAAATAACTCAGAGCCCGTGAAAAATTGGAATCAATGAGAATGTAGCACTTGATGAAGATCTCATAAGAAGTTATGCAGTTCCGTGATGATCTTGAGATACCAGGGGGGTAATACTCGAGGACAAATCAAAGTAGAGGTTGGATTGGGGTATTACTCTACAGAAGACAAGTGCTTAAACTTGCACGAGAAATGGTATTTAAAGGAAAACATGGTCGGAAACCTCGATCATAAATGATTGAATCACGGATACAGGATGAACTTATAACAAGGGGGTAACTATTTTTACGAGCAGCTTCCATGATAAGTTATACATCGTATCCATGGGCATGAACGCAAGGTTCAAGGTCGACTCCCACTTCTTCAATGTATAACGTCCCATTCACTTCTCGCTTTGATAAAGGCATTAGTGTTGAAAGTTTTACCTGGTGTAATACCAGATGAGTATGACTCGTGAAAACTTTTGAGTTCACACATATTAAGGAAGGCATAGGTTCAACCCGTCAGGGTATCGTGGAAACATATACCACAAGCTTCAATAGTAAATAACACAAGCTCGATAGTAGAGCATGGTTGACAAAAACAGAGGATACAATTTACCTAAGGCATTATGTATCAGGGAAAGAACTTCTCCAGTTTTGTATACGAAGAACACTGTCGGATGATATTTCAACAAAGGATCCGACGGTCCTTAGTGAAACTGATGTGAGTATCGGCACACAACCATAGGAAGAAATAATGCGAAGGCATTGGATTATAGAAGCAACTGACTAATTCAAAGCTCACATGTAAAGGAATTATGATTACCAAATCAAAGGATCAGAAGCAAACACTCTGATTAAGGATGGATAAGTTGAGTAAGCTTAGGGGTAAAATCGACAACAATTTGATTGGTCGAGATCAAGCTCATGTTTAAAGTGATGTCTGAGTCGAAAAGATAACTTAAAAGGATCAACTGATGATTGCATGCATTTGCACTCATGTTGGATCAATAGGATCAAAATGAAGGTGCCTAAGGATACTAACGAATATTGCCAGACATATGGAAAGCATCCATAATGCAAGCAGACAAGTATTGCAGAGCAATAAGCTACTAAGGATTTTCGGAGGATCGAATAGTATTTCGAAGACCATTGTGGAACACATGAACAACGGTGAAAGAACGGATACTCGGTAAGTGTGAGGAATTATCCATAGGGGGTATTCATGTGGCAAAGATCTGCAATGCAATGGCTCAAAAGATTCTTTAAAGTCGAAGAACAATTCGATGCATCTTGTAATAACAAGAGCAGCTAGGGATGAATGTAAGAATGGCAAGGGTAATAAGTTATCCATAAGGATTTATCGGTGGTAGGGAATTGCAAAAGAAGTGGGCACAAAGTCTTGAGAGAACTTCAGAGAGTATCTTCGAAATCTTCTAGTGTAGCCGGCGATCATCTGGACTGAAGGGGCTCCCCGGGAGAAAGTATTTTCGAGAACCTAAAGTTATATTTTAGTAAAAATCGTTTAACCCGAATAGAAGAGAGTTCAGAATCCCGGAGTAAAGATCGAGGAGTAAAAGATCCTAATACCACCCAATGGCGACGTGGGCCCGTAAGGCACACAGCCAAGTTAGTAAAAGTTTTGTAGTGACTAGACTCGACTTCGGTCAAGGAGTGTGGAAGGGGGATTCCTACAGGCAGTCGACTCTGATATCAACTTGTGACGCCCCCGATTCAATCATACACTAATCATGCACGCAAACGTGTACGATCAAGATCAGGGACTCACGGGAAGATATCACAACACAACTCTAAAACATAAGTAAGTCATACAAGCATCATAATACAAGCCAGGGGCCTCGAGGGCTAGAATACAAGTGCTCGATCATAGACGAGTCAGCGGAAGCAACAATATCTGAGTACAGACATAAGTAAACAAGTTGCCATAAGATGGCTAGCACAAACTGGGATACAGATCGAAAGAGGCGCATGCCTCCTGCCTGGGATCCTCCTAACTACTCCTAGTCGTGGCCAGCAGCCTGCACATAATAGTAGGCACCTCCAGTGTAGTAGTCATCGTCTACGGTGGCGTCTATCTCCTGGGCTCCAGCATCTGGTTGCGTCAACCAGGTAGGAAGGAAAGGGGGGAAAAGGGGGAGAAAGCAACCGTGAGTACTCATCCAAAGTACTCGCAAGCAAGGAGGCACACTACATATGCATGGGTATATGTGTAAAGGGCCATATCAGTGGACTGAACTGCAGAATGCCAGAATAAGAGGGGGATAGCTAATCCTGTCGAAGACTACGCTTCTGACAGCCTCTGTCTTGCAGCATGTAGAAGAGAGTAGATTGAAGTCCTCCAAGTAGCATCGCATAGCATAATCCTACCCGGCGATCCTCCCCTCGTCGCCCTGTGGAAAAGCGATCACCGGGTTGTCTGTGGAACTTGTCTGGGTGTGTTTTATTAAGTATCCGGTTCTAGTTGTCATAAGGTCAAGGTACAACTCCGGGTCGTCGTTTTACCGAGGGACACAGCTATTCGAATAGATTAACTTCCCTGTAGGGGTGCACCACATAACCCAACATGCTTGATCCCATTTGGCTGGACACACTTTCCTGGGTCATGCCCGGCCTCGGAAGATCAACACGTCGCAGCCCCACTTGGCACAACAGAGAGGTCAGCACGCCGGTTTAAATCCTATGCGCGCAGGGTTCTGGGCCCATCACCCATTGCTCACCTGCACGTTGCGTACGCGACCGGAAGCAGAACTAGCCCCCTTAATACAAGAGCAGGCTTACGTTCCAATCCGGCGTGCGCCGCTCAGTCGCTGACGTCACGAAGGCTTCGGCTGATACCACGACGTCGAGTGACCATATCTTTCCCGCGTAGTTGGTTAGTGCATATAGGCCAATGGCCAGACTCAGATCAAATACCGAGATCTCGTTAAGCGTGTTATTATGAAGCAATCGCGAACGCCGACCAGGGCCAGGCCCACCTGTCTCCTAGGTGGTCTCAACCTGCCCTGTCGCTCCGCCATAAAGATCCACACTGCGGGCCGTCGGGACAAAGGTCCTTTCAGCCCCCAATCCGTGAATCACTCGCGGGTACTCAACGAGCCGACCCGACTTTAGTTACCATATGTATAGTATGTATATATGTATAGTATATACCCGTGATCACCTCCCGAGTGATCACGGCCCAATAGTATAGCAAGGCAGACTAACAAGAATTTAGGGCCACAAATGATAAACTAGCATCCTATACTAAGTATTTAGGATTGCAGGTAAGGTATCAACAGATGTAGCAACAATGTCAGGCTATGCATCAGAATAGGATTAACGGAAAGCAGTAACATGCTACACTACTCTAATGCAAGCAGTATAGAGGAGAATAGGTGATATCTGGTGATCAAGGGGGGGGGGGGTTTGCCTGGTTGCTCGGGCAAGTAGGAGGGGTCGTCAACTCCGTAGTCGAACTGGGCAGCAGCAGCGTCGGTCTTGTAGTCTACCGGAGAGAAGAGGGGGAAGAAACAGTAAATACCATGAAAACATAAGCATGACGATTCATGACATGACAATGAGCGGGGTTAGGTGTGCCCTAACGCGGTTGTAGGGTGATACCGGCGAAAGGGCGAAACATTCGGGAAAGTATCCCCGGTGTTTTGCGTTTTCAGACAGGTGATCCGGAGGGGGAAAGTTGCGTGTTTGATATGTTACAGATGTGTGCCGGACGAACGGGTTGCGTATCCGGATTCGTCTCGTCGTTCTGAGCAACTTTCATGTACAAAGTTTTTCCATCCGAGCTACCGTTTATTTTATATGATTTTCTAAAGTTTTAAATCATTTTTAGAATTTATTTAATTAATTTAATTCAACATTATCCAGAACAGTGCATGCTGACGTCATCACGTCAGCAGTCAACAGAGGTGTTGACTGGTCAACTGACGTGTGGGTCCCACCTGTCATACTCTGTTTAGTTAATTAACAGTAGTTAATTAGGTTAATTAGTCATTAGGTTAATTAATCTTAATTAGTTAATTTAATCAGAATTAATTAAGTTAATTAATTTAGTTATGAATTAATTATTTTTATTATTAATTATTTATTTATATATCTTTTTTTAAATTATTTTTTTAAACGTTCTGGGGTGGGCCCTCCCTGTCATTGGCCCTAGGGCCAAACCGGGGCGGGCGCTACTGGTAACGGGCGCGGCTGCGGGCGCCGGGTCGCCTGGACCCGGGCGCGCTGTCTTGCCGGCAGCCACGGCGGGGCACGACGCTGGCCATGGAAGGGAGCGGGCCGGGGCGAATGTGGCGGCAGGGGTGGTAGCTGGGGCGGCCGGAGGCGGGACGAAGAGGGCTGGAGAGAGCGGCGACAATGGGCGCGAGGTGAGCGCGGCCACGGTGCCGGCGGCCTGGGAGGCATGGGGGAAAACGGGGTCAGGCCGGTGCGGCGGAAACT
>NC_057813.1:709244482-709410333 GCF_018294505.1 Triticum aestivum | reverse complement strand
CCCGGGCGTCACACAGGATACCCCCTCATCCAGGACTCCCTCAGCAGCCCCGACCGACATTACGCGTACGCTTATGCGAGACTGGTTCTACTGACGTGCTTCGCACACAGGTGGCTAGCGGGTGTCAGTTTCTCCAACTTTAGTTGAATCGAGTGTTGCTATGCCCGGTCCTTGTTGAAGGTTAAAACAACACATACTTGATGAAAAATCATTATGGTTTTGATGCGTAGGTAAGAACGGTTCTTGCTCAGCCCGTAGCAGCCACGTAAAACTTGCAACAACAAATTAGAGGACGTCTAACTTGTTTTTGCAGGGCATGTTGTGATGTGATATGGTCAAGACGTGATGAGATATAAATTGTTGTATGATACGATCATGTTTTGTTCAAGTTATCGGTAATTGGCAGGAGCCTTATGGTTGTCTCTTTATTGCATAAGATGCAAGCGCCATATGATTGCTTTACTTTATCGCTATGTGATAACCCACAAGTGTAGGGGATCGCAACAGCTTTCGAGGGTGAAGTAAAACCCAAATTTATTGATTCGACACAAGGGGAGCCAAAGAATATTCTTGAGTATTAGCAGTTGAGTTGTCAATTCAACCACACCTGGATAACTTAGTATCTGCAGCAAAGTGTTTAGTAGCAAAGGTGGTATGATAATAAAGGTAACGGTAGCAACAGTAAAGATAAATGTTTTTGGGTTTTTTGTAGTAGTTGTAACAGTAGCAACAGAAAAGTAAATAAGCGAAGAACAATATATGAAAAGCTCGTAGGCAATGGATCAGTGATGGATAATTATGCCATATGCGATTCCACATGCAATAGTTATAACATAGGGTGCTACAGAACTAGCTCCAATTCATCAATGTAATGTAGGCATGTATTCCGTAAATAGTCATACGTGCTTATGGAAAAGAACTTGCATGACATCTTTTGTCCTACCCTCCCGTGGCAGCGGGGTCCTAGCGGAAACTAAGGGATATTAAGGCCTCCTTTTAATAGAGAACCGGACCAAAGCATTAACACATAGTGAATGCATGAACTCCTCAAACTACGGTCATCACCGAGAAGTATCCCGATTATTGTCACTTCGGGGTTGTCGGATCATAACACATAATAGGTGACTATAGACTTACAAGATAGGATCAAGAACACACATATATTCATGGAAACATAATAGGTTCAGATCTAAAATCATGGCACTCGGGCCCTAGTGACAAGCATTAAGCATAGCAAAGTCATAGCAACATCAATCTCAGAACATAGTCGATACTAGGGATCAAACCCTAACAAAACTAACTTGATTAAATGGTAAATCTCATCCAACCCATCACCGTCCATCAAGCCTATGATGGAATTACTCACGCACGGCGATGAGCATCATGAAATTGGTGATGGAGGATGGTTGATGATGACGACGGCGACGAATCCCCCTCTCCGGAGCCCCGAACGGACTCCAAATCAGCCCTCCCGAGAGAGATTAGGGCTTGGCGGCGGCTCCGTGTCGTAAAACGCGATGAAACTTTCTCTCTGAGTTTTTTCTCCCCGAGACGGAATATGTGGAGTTGTAGTTGAGGTCGGTGGAGGTCCAGGGGGCCCACGAGATAGGAGACCGCGCCCTAGGGGGGGGGCCCTGTCTCGTGGACAGGCTGTGGGCCCCCTGGCATTAATTCTTTTGCCAAAAATTCTTATAAATTCCAAAAAGTGCCTCCGTGGATTTCCAGGACATTCCGAGAACTTTTCTTTTCTACACATAAAACAACATCATGGCAGTTCTGCTGAAAGCAGCGCCAGTCCGGGTTAGTTTCATTCAAATCATGCAAGTTAGAGTCCAAAACAAGGGCAAAAGTGTTTGGAAAAGTAGATACGTTGGAGACGTATCAACTCCCCCAAGCTTAAACCTTTTCTTGTCCTCAAGCAATTCAGTTGATAAACTGAAAGTGATAAAGAAAAACTTTTACAAACTCTGTTTGCTCTTGTTGTTGTAAACATGAAAAGCTAGCATTCAAGTTTCAGCAAATATTATGAACTAACCATACTCACAATAATACTTAGCTCTCACAATCACTCATATCAATAGCATAATCAGCTATTGAGCCATAATAATAAAACTCGGATGACAACACTTTCTCAAAATAATTATAACATGATATAACAAAATGGTATCTCGCTAGCCCTTTCTGAGACCGCAAAACATAAATGCAGAGCACCTTTAAAGATCAAGGACTGACTAAACATTGTAATTCATGGTAAAAGAGATCCAGTCAAGTCATACCCAATATAAACCAATAATAATGAATGCAAATGACAGTGTGCTCTCCAGCGGGTGCTTTTAATAAGAAGGGTGATGACTCAACATAAAAGTAAATAGATAGGACCTTCGCAGAGGGAAGCAGGGATTTGTAGAGGTGCCAGAGCTTGATTTTAAAATAGAGATTGAATAACATTTTGAGCGGCATACTTTTGCTGTCAACGCAACACCTAAGATATGGCTGTATCTTCCATACTACATGCATTATAGGAAGTTCCCAAACAGAATGGTAAAGTTTTATACTCCCCCAACCACCAACAAGCATCAATCCATGGCTTGCTCGAAACGATGAGTGCCTCCAACATACAACAGCCCTGGGGGAGTTTTGTTTAATTAACTTGGTTTGCTTTGATCTTTTTGGATCATGGGACTGGGCATCCCGGTTACTGGCCCCTTCTCGTGAATGAGGAACGGAGTCCACTCCTGTTGAGAATAACCCACCTAACATGGAAGATATAGGCAGCCCTAGTTGTAACATGAGCTGCTCGAGCCTACAAAACAGAATTTCATTTGAAGGTTTGGAGTTTGGCACATACAAATTTACTTGGAACGGCAGGTAGATACCGCATATAGGAAGGTATAGCGGACTCATATGGAACAACTTTGGGGTTTAAGGAGTTTAGATGCACAAGCAGTATTCTCGCTTAGTACAGGTGAAGGCCAGCAAAAGACTGGGAAGCGACCAACTGAGAGAGCGACAACAGTCGTAAGCATGCATTAAAATTAATTCACACCGAGTACAAGCATGAGTAGGATATAATCCACCATGAACATAAATATTTTGAAGGCTATGTTGATTTGATTCAACTACATGCGTGAACATGTGCCAAGTCGAGTCACTTAATACATTCAAAGGAGGATACCATCCCATCATACCACATCATAATCATTCTAATAGCATGTTGGCACGCAAGGTAAACCATTATAACTCATAGCTAATCACGCATGGCACAAGTAACTATAATCTCTAAATGTCATTGCAAATATGTTTACTTCATAATAGCTGACTCAGGAACAATGAACTCATCATATTTACAAAAACAAGAGAGGTCGAGTTCATACTAGATTTTCTCATCCCAATAAGTCCATCATATATCGCCATTATTGCCTTTCACTTGCACGACCGAACGATGTGTATAATAATAAGAGTGTACATGCATTGGACTAAGCTGGAATCTGCAAGCATTCAAGTCAAGAGAGAATACAAGTAATATGGGCTCCAAATTAAATAAACAATCATGCATATAAGAGCCACTAAGCATTTTCAATATGGTCTTCTCGACCCCCAAAGGAAAGAAAATAAAATAAAACTATTTACAGGGGAAAGTTCCCAACAAGTAAAAGAAGAACGAGAAATCTTTTTGGGTTTTCAATTTAATTCCTACTATAGGCAAGGAAATTAAACTAACTATTTTTTTGGTTTTTCTTAAGGTTTATCAAACACACAAGAAGAAAACTAAAAAAAGAAATTTAAACTAGCATGGGTAATACAATGAAAGAGTATGAGCACCGATGACTAGTGTGTGAACATGAATGTAAAGTCGGTGAGAAATACATACTCCCCCAAGCTTAGGCTTTTGGCCTAAGTTGGTTTAATACCAAGGACCGCCTGGCTGATATCCATAAGTGAAACTGGGATAGTACTAAGATGCAGAGGCGACTGCCTCCTGAGCTGCAGCGTGTTGCCGGGCTGCCTCCATTCCCTCTCGTAATCAGCTGCTTCTTCCCTGGTGATAACATATCTTCCTTTTGCCTGATAATCAAAAAGGTAGGGAGCAGGAAGAGTAATAGGGACGACGTTGTGTCTGTCATAGATTAGTCGATAATGGAGGAATTGTTCATTCCTCTCAAGAAAATGATGATCAAACATAGCTTCTTTATCCAAATAAACATGAGGTATAATCATATCCCCCTCTCGTGGAGCTATATTAAGAAAATTAGCCACACGGGTTGCATAAATTCCTCCAAAGAAATTTCCCCTTTTACTATTATTCTGCAACCTACGTGCAACTATTGCCCCCAAGTTATAACCTTTATAACCTGACACAGCACTCTTGAGGACACAGAGATCAGGGGCACACATGTGACATACCTCGTCCTTACTGTTAATGCATCTACCAATAAAGAGAGCAAATTAATGTAAAGCAGGAAAATGAATGCTCCCTATGGTAGCTTGTGCTACGTCCCTAGATTCTCCCATAGTAATACTAGCAAGAAAATCTCTAAATTCAGATTTGCGAGGATCATTGATATTACCCCACTGAGGGAGCTTGCAAGCAGTTGTGAAATCCTCTAAATCCATGGTATAAGATGTATCATAAATATCAAACATGACACTAGAAGAATTACGCGCAGAAATATATTCGAACCTCCGCACAGAGGAATCGGTCAATTGATAATATTGAGGACACTTATCTTGTAAGAAGTCCTCCAGCTCGGCATTACGCACATACGCGTCAAATTCTTCCTTAAAGCCTTCTTCGACCATAAAATCATCGGATGGCCACTCACAAGCCTGTACAATTGCGTCCCTTGGTAAATTAACATCTTGTTCACGTATAGCAATTCTTGGCCCTTTCTTTGCTGAGGAACCTCCTTGGTACATTCTTCTAAGCATATTTCTTTTTCTGAAAATTTCTGAAATTTTAGTAACTTCAAAATAAAAGTGAATAAAACTAAACAAGATTGATAGCAACTACTCCTACAAGTGCCTAGAGCCTATATCATGCATTGGAATTGCTTGGGACCTCAAAAATTTAACATGCAAGCTCAAGAACATGGTCACCTAAGCAGCAAAAATTTGCAATGAATAAAGCACTAGAACAAAAACTAATTGGACCAATGGAGGAGTCACATACCAAGCAACAATCTCCCAAAGCAGTTTTGTGAATGGAGCTTTGAGCAAGGAGATAAAAAATCGCAGCAAAACGAGCTAGAACTCGTGCTTGAGCTGGATGTGGATTTTTTTGGGTAGAAGATGGAGTGTGTGGGTGCTGGCATAAGTGGAGGGGAGGCACCAGGGGCCCACGAGACAGGGGGCGCGCCCTACAGGGGGGGCGTGCCCTCCTCTCTCGTGGCCTGGTGCTTGCCCCTCCTGTAGTGTTTTCAGTGCCTAAAATCCTCAAATATTCCAGAAAAAATCATACTAAATTTGCAGGGCATTTGGAGCACTTTTATTTTCGGACTATTTTTTAATGCACGAATAATTCAGAAAACAGACGGATAATACTATTTTTGCTTTATTTATTCTAAGCAACAGAAAGTAAAAAGAGGGTATAGAAGGTTGTGCCTTCTAGTTTCATCCATCTCGTGATCATCAAAATGAACCCGCTAACAAGGTTGATCAAGTCTTGTTAACAAACTCATTCCGAATAACACGGAACCAGAGAAATTTCGAATAACACTAAGTTACCTCAACGGGGATATGAAAATCCCCAACAATAAGAATATCATACTTTTTCTTGACAATAGGGAGAGGAAATTCAAGACCTCCAAAAAATGATAGTGGAACTTTTTCAATAGAATTGATGCTATGAACTTGAGATTGTTTCCTCGGAAAGTGTACCATATGCTCATTGCCATTTACATGAAAAGTGACATTGCCTTTGTTGCAATCAGTAACAACCCCTGCAGTATTAAGAAAAGGTCTACCAAGGATAATAGACATACTATTGTCCTCGGGAATATCAAGAATAACAAAGTCCGTTAAGATAGGGACATTTGCAACCACAACATGCACATCCTCACAAATACCGACAGGTATAGCAGTTGATTTATCAGCCATTTGCAAAGATATTTCAGTAGGTGTCAACTTATTCAATTCAAGTCTACGATATAAGGAGAGAGGCATAACACTAACACCGGCTCCAAGATCACATAAAGCAGTTCTGACATAATTTCTTTTAATGGAGCATGGTATAGTTGGAACACCCGGATCTCCAAGTTTCTTTGGTATTCCACCCTTAAAAGTGTAATTAGCAAGCATGGTGGAAATTTCAGCTTCCGGTATCTTTCTTTTATTTGTAATGATATCCTTCATGTACTTAGCATAAGGATTTACTTTAAGCATATCAGTTAAGCGCATACATAAGAAAATAGGTCTAATCATTTCAGCAAAGCGCTCAAAATCCTCATCATCCTTTGACTTGGATGGTTTAGGAGGAAAGGGCATGGGTTTCTGAACCCATGGGTCTCTTTCTTTCCCGTGCTTCCTAGCAACAAAATCTCTCTTATCATAATGTTGATTCTTTGATTGTGGGTTATCAAGATCAACAGCAGGTTCAATCTCTACATCATCGTTTCTGCTAGGTTGAGCATCAACATGAACATTATCATTAACATTATCACTAGGTTCCTGTTCATCACCTGATTGTGTTTCAGCATCAGAAATAGAAATATCATTGGGATTCTTAGGTGTGTCTACAGCAGGTTCACTAGAAGCATGCAAGGTTCTATCGTCTTTCTTCTTCTTCTTTTTAGAAGAACTAGGTGCCTCTAAATTATTTCTTTTAGAATCTTGCTCGATTCTCTTAGGGTGGCCTTCAGGATACAAAGGTTCCTGAGTCATTCTACTAGTTCTAGTAGCCACTCTAACAGCAAAGTCATTTTTACTATTTAATTCATCAAGCAAATCATTTTGAGCCTTGAGTACTTGCTCAGCTTGAGTAGCAACCATAGAAGCATATTTGCTAACGCGGTGAAGTTCATCTTTAACTCTAGCCAGATTATCACCTACGCGTCCTATCTTGAAAGCATTATTCTTTAACTCTCTATCAACATAAGCATTAAAACTTTCTTGTCTAGCCATAAAGTCATCAAATTCATCTAAGCATGGGCTATGAAATTTAGTAGAGGGTATTTCAACTTTATCATATCTATAGAGAGAATTTACCTTTACTACCTGTGTCGGGTTATCAAGACAATGTGGTTCTTCAGGTGGTAAATTAAGACCATGTATTTCTTCAATAGGAGGTAAATTCTTAAAATCTTCAGCTTTAATACCTTTTTCTTTCAATGACTTCTTTGCCTCTTGCTTATCTTCAGGACTGAGAAATAAAACACCTCTCTTCTTCGGAGTGGGTTTAGGAATAGGCTCAGGAGTTGGCTCAATTGGTTCAGGAATTACTTCAGGAACTGGCTCAGGAAGAGTCCAATTATTTTCATTAGTCAACATATTATTCAATAATATTTCAGCTTCGTCGACTGTTCTTTCCCTGAAAACACAACCAGCACAACTATCCAAGTAGTCCTTGGAAGCATCGGTTAGTCCATTATAAAAGATATCAAGTATTTCATTTTTCTTAAGAGGATGATCAGGAGAAGCATGGAGTAACCGGAGAAGCCTCCCCAAGCTTGTGGGAGACTCTCTTCTTTGATTTGCACAAAATTATATATTTCCTGCAAGGCAGCTTGTTTCTTATGAGCAGGGAAATATTTAGCAGAGAAGTAATAAATCATATCTTGGGGACTACGCACACAACCAGGAGCAAGAGAATTATACCAAGTCTTAGCATCACCCTTTAATGAGAACGGAAATATCTTAAGGATATATAAATAGCGAGACTTCTCATCATGAGTAAATAGGGTGGCTATATCATTCAACTTTGTAAGATGTGCCACAACAGTTTCAGATTCAAGGCCATAAAAAGGATCAGATTCAACTAAAGTAATAATATCAGGATCAACAGAGAATTCATAATCCTTATTTGTAACACAGATAGGTGAAGTAGCAAAAGCAGGATCGGGTTTCATTCTAGCATTAAGAGACTGCTGCTTCCATTTAGCTAATAATTTCTTAAGATCATTTCTATCATTGCAAGCAAGAATTTCCATAGCAGCTGCTTCATTCATAACATAACCCTTAGGAACAACAGGTAATACATAATCATTGGGGGAACGTTCATCATCACTATCATCAATAATAGGTTCTTCAATATTTTCATCCCCCTAACTCTAGCAACTTATTCATCAAGAAATTCACCTAATGGTAAAGTAGTATCACACACAGAAGTAGTTTCATCATGCATAGCATAAGTGGCATCATCAATAACATGCGACATATCAGAATTCATAGCAGTAGCAGGTTTAGGTGTCACAAGCCTACTAATAATGGAAGGAGAATCTAGTGCAGAGCTAGATGGCAGTTCCTTACCTCCCCTCGTAGTTGAGGGCAAAATCTTGGTCTTAGCGTCTTTCAAGTTCTTCATAGTGATCAACAGATATAAATCCCAAGTGACCCAGAGAATAGAGCTATGCTCCCCGGCAACGGTGCCAGAAATTAGTCTTGATAACCCACAAGTGTAGGGGATCGCAACAGCTTTCGAGGGTGAAGTAAAACCCAAATTTATTGATTCGACACAAGGGGAGCCAAAGAATATTCTTGAGTATTAGAAGTTGAGTTGTCAATTCAACCACACCTGGATAACTTAGTATCTGTAGCAAAGTGTTTAGTAGCAAAGGTGGTTTGATAATAAAGGTAACGGTAGCAACAGTAAAGATAAATGTTTTTGGGTTTTTTGTAGTAGTTGTAACAGTAGCAACGGAAAAGTAAATAAGCGAAGAACAATATATGAAAAGCTCGTAGGCAATGGATCAGTGATGGATAATTATGCCGGATGCGATTCCTCATGCAATAGTTATAACATAGGGTGATATAGAACTAGCTCCAATTCATCAATGTAATGTAGGCATGTATTCCGTAAATAGTCATACATGCTTATGGAAAAGAACTTGCATGACATCTTTTGTCCTACCCTCCTGTGGCAGCGGGGTCCTAGCGGAAACTAAGGGATATTAAGGCCTCCTTTTAATAGAGAACCGGACCAAAGCATTAACACATAGTGAATACATGAACTACTCAAACTACGGTCATCACCGAGAAGTATCCCGATTATTGTCACTTCGGGGTTGTCGGATCATAACACATAATAGGTGACTATAGACTTGCAAGATAGGATCAAGAACACACATATATTCATGGAAACATAATAGGTTCAGATCTGAAATCATGGCACTCGGGCCCTAGTGACAAGCATTAAGCATAGCAAAGTCATAGCAACATCAATCTCAGAACATAGTGGATACTAGGGATCAAACCCTAACAAAACTAACTTGATTACATGGTAAATCTCATCCAATCCATCACCGTCCAGCAAGCCTACGATGGAATTACTCACGCACGGCGGTGAGCATCATGAAATTGGTGATGGAGGATGGTTGATGATGACGACGGCGACGAATCCCCCTCTCCGGAGCCCCGAACGGACTCCAGATCAGCCCTCCCGAGAGAGATTAGGGCTTGGCGGCGGCTCCGTGTCGTAAAACGCGATGAAACTTTCTCTCTGATTTTTTTCTCCCTGAGACGGAATATATGGAGTTGGAGTTGAGGTCGGTGGAGGTCCAGGGGGCCCATGAGATAGGAGGCCATGCCTTAGGGGGGGGGCGCCCCCCTGTCTCGTGGACAGGCTGTGGGCCCCCTGGCATTAATTCTTTCCAAAAATTCTTACAAATTCCAAAAAGTGCCTCCGTGGATTTCTAGGACATTCCGAGAACTTTTCTTTTCTACACATAAAACAACATCATGGCAGTTCTGCTGAAAACAGCGTCAGTCCGGGTTAGTTTCATTCAAATCATGCAAGTTAGATTCCAAAACAAGGGCAAAAGTGTTTGGAAAAGTAGATACGTTGGAGACGTATCACTATGCGATAGCAATAGTTGCAAAAGCAATAGTTGGCGAGACGACCATGCGACGACACATTGATAAAGATCAAGATGATGGAGATCATGATGTCATGCCGGTGACAATGGAGATCATAACGGTACTTTGCAGATGGAGATCAAAGGAACAAGATGATGATGGCCATATCATGTCACATATTTTGATTGCATGTGATGTTTATTTTTTATACATCTTATTTTGCTTAGCGGTAGCTTTTTAAGATGTTCCCTTACTAAAATTTCAAGGTATAAGTGTTCTCCCTGAGTATGCACCGTTGTGACAGTTCTTTGTGCTGAGACACCACGTGATGATCGGGTGTGATAAGCTCTACGTTCACATACAATGGGTGCAAGCCAGTTTTGCACATGCAGAATACTCGGGTTAAACTTGACGAGCCTAGCATATGCAGATATGGCCTCGGAACACTTGAGACCAAAAGGTTGAGCGTGAATCATATAGTAGATATGATCAACATAGTGATGTCACTAGTGCAGAACCGGGCTATAGCTTCGGTTCGTAAGGGCCTTTAGTGCCGGTTCTGTAACCGATACTAAAGGGTGGGGACTAAAGGTCCCCCTCCCTTTAGTACCGGTTCTACACGAATCGCCACTAAAGGGCCACCACGTGGCACGAGCCAGGGCCGGGTGTGGGGAGACCTTTAGTACCGGTTTGTAACACCTACCAGTACTAAAGAGTTTGGGGGGTTTTGGTTTTATTATTTATTTTTCCTTTAATTTTGTGTTTTCCATTTAATTCTTTTTCATTTGCTGGTATTTTACGATACTACATATTGTACACAATATGCATATATATAAATATAATTTCTCGTAGAACACATTATGCTAGTACTACTTAATTAATTATACCTTGGATCAAAACCAATACAACTTTTCTTTCCATTCACCTGGAACCTGTTTCGAATTCCTGAACTTTTCCCAAGCCCTGCCCGCCGGCAAAGAGAATGAATAAACAAGTTATTAAATAGTTGATATCAGCAAATGACGAACTAAAGAGGCCGACATATAGTTAATAATGATTGAAATTACCTGTCGACTATCCCCTTCACGGTTGAGTAGTCTCTTTTTTTAAGTAGTGAGTCTAGTACTTCAACTGTTCCTTCGTCAACTTTAATGATTAACAAGATCCAATGGTAACTGCATGCACACACACGTTTGCATGTCTTAATTAAGCGGGCATGTGCATAACACTCATCATTGGTAGTAATAATTATTAACATCTAGCTAGCTAGTAAGTAAAAACAGAATTTGTAGTACAAGACAGTGTGACTCACAGGAAGTTGTAAGGAAGTAGTATATGTTCATTGGTATTGAGGCGCTTCAAGAACTCTAGCATGTTTTTCTCTACTTCTGCTTTATACCATGGATATGTCCATGTTTCTTCAGTAATGGTATTTGGGTCAATGAACCCAATGCCATAGCGTCCAACTTTTTTTCATTTCATACATCTTCATCCTGCATAATATCACAGAAAAGAATATAGTGAGGATAATTATAGGTAATTAATGATCGATCAATGAGCACTATAGCTAGCTTGAGACTTAAATTACAGAAAGGAATCACTTACAGACAATAGCAACTGACGAGAGATTTATCGAGTGCATCTTGATTGAATAACTAAAATAGTTTTGAATACTCAATGGACATAGCTAGCTTATGGAAGTAATACTCTTCCTTGACTTTCACCATGAGGGACTCTCGATTGGTACTCTTGGTAATTTTCATGTACCAATCATGCAATTCATACATTCTCGTTGGGAGGTTCTTGACCTCCTCAGGCTTGACCAAAGGTTGGCCGCAGACATATTTCCATTTTATGTCCTCCTTTCTAAGTAGAAGCATGGGCTCAATCTCGAGGAGTTGTCCAATAGTGATACTGAGAATTTCAGCCTGCCTTCTATGCTCGTCGGTTATTACCAGCTCACCGGCACCGGTACTCTCATGTGTTGGTACAACAAGTGGGGGGATCGATTGCGCCGCCTGTTCTCCTAGATGGGGAACGGTTTTCCCGCATCTCCGGCCAACTGCTTGGCTCGAGATCGAGCTCAACTCCTTTAGTCATGCTCGATGTGCCTTCCTGATTTGGCGCTCATAGTCTGAGTCAATAGGCTTGGCAGTTGGTGGTCTAGCCATACGAATAAAGTGGTCAATCTTATCCTCGGGCACTTTCTCCCTTGGCGGCGGTGGCAGTTTCGGTCCAAAATGGGCGTCCACTTGGGCCTTCACTATGGCTTTGTTTTGCTCCTTGGTCATGTCATAAGGCCTCTGCGGAAGAGGCACGAGGCTGGGACCATATTGAAATCGCTTGCCTCCGCCTATACCTCTTGTACTACCTCGACTTGTAGCACTACGCACCATAGCTGCGGCGGTTCTCTTCCGCGATTGCTGAGGCAGCGGAGACGACTAACGCGGTGTCAGACTTGGAGGAGGAGTGGCACGCGTTGGTGGACTCGGAGGAGGAGGAGTGGCCTCACGCGTTGGCTGAGTTGAAGCAGGAGGAGTGGCCTCACGCGTTGGCTGAGTTGAAGCAGGAGTAGTGGCCTCACGCATTGGCTAAGTTGAAGCAGGAGGAGTGGCCTGAAGCTGTGCCGGACTAGGAGGAACGGGAGTCGTCTGCTCCTCGTCACCTCCTGGGATGTCAAGCTCTAGCTGACGCGGTGTCAGTGGCCTTCGAAAGTGTCGGGTATCGGGTTCCGGCAAAACCCTTAAGGTTCGAACTCTGGGGTGCGTACGAAGATCTTCTCCCTACCGATCCACGTGTTGGGGAACGTTGCAGAAAATAAATTTTTTCCTACAGTTTCACCAAGATCCATCTATGAGTTCATATAAGCAACGAGTGAGAGAGATGCATCTACATACCACTTGTAGATCGCGTGCGGAAGCGTTCAAGAGAACGGGGTTGAGGTAGTCGTTCTCGTCGTGATCCTATCACCGGAGATCCTAGCGCTGAACGGACGGCACCTCCGCGTTCAACACACGTACGGTCAGCGTGACGTCTCCTCCGTCTTGATCCATCAAGGGGGAAGGAGAGGTTGATGAAGATCCAGCAGCACGACGGCGTGGTGGTGGATGCAGCAGGACTCCGGCAGGGCTTCGCCAAGTTACTGCGGGAGGAGGAAGAGGTGTAGCAGGGGGAGGGAGGCGCCAAGACTCAGGGTGCGGCTGCCCTCCCTCCCCACTCCTTTATATAGGCCTCCAGGGGGGCGCCGGCCCTGGAGATGGGAATCTCCCAAGGGGGCGGCGGCCAGGGGGGTTGGAGTGCCCCCCAAGGCAAGTGGTGCGCCCCCCACCCTAGGGTTTCCAACCCTAGGCGCAGGGGGGCCCCAGGGGGGCGGGTGCATCAGCCCACTAGGGGCTGGTTCCCCTCCCACTTCAGCCCACGGGGCCCTTTGGGATAGGTGGCCCCACCCGGTGGACCCCCGGGACCCTTCCGGTGGTCCCGGTACAATACCGGGTGACCCCGAAACTTTCCTGATGGCCGAAACAACACTTCCTATATATAATTCTTTACCTCCGGACCATTCCGGAACTCCTCGTGACATCCAGGATCTCATCCGGGACTCTGAACAACATTCGGTTTGCTGCATACTCATATTCATACAACCCTAGCGTCACCGAACCTTAAGTGTGTAGACCCTACGGGTTCGGGAGACATGCAGACATGACCGAGACGGCTCTCCGGTCAATAACCAACAGCGGGATCTGGATACCCATGTTGGCTCCCACATACTCCTCGATGATCTCATCGGATGAACCACGATGTCGAGGATTCAAGCAATCCCGTATATAATTCCCTTTGTCAGACAGTATGTTACTTGCCCGAGATTCGATCGTCGGTATCCCAATACCTCGTTCAATCTCGTTGCCGGCAAGTCACTTTACTCGTACCGTAATGCATGATTCCGTGATGAGACACTTGGTCACTTTGAGCTCATTATGATGATGCACTACTGAGTGGGCCCAGTGATACCTCTCCGTAATACGGAGTGACAAATCCCAGCCTCGATCCATGTCAACCCAACAAACACTTTCGGAGATACTTGTAGTGCACCTTTATAGTCACCCAATTACATTGTGACATTTGGTACACCCAAAGCACTCCTATGGTATTCGGGAGTTACACGATCTCATGGTCTAAGGAAAAGATACTTGACATTGGAAAAGCTCTAGCAAAACGAACTACACGATGTTGTGCTATGCTTAGGATTGGGTCTTGTCCATCACATCATTCTCCTAATGATGTGATCCCGTTATCAATGACATCCAATGTCCATAGTCAGGAAACCATAACTATCTGTTGATCAACGAGCTAGTCAACTAGAGGCTTACTAGGGACATATTATGGTCTATGTATTCACACGTGTATTACGATTTCCGGATAATACAATTATAGCATGAATAAAGACAATTATCATGAACAAGGAAATATAATAATAATCCTTTTATTATTGCCTCTAGGGCATATTTCCAACAGTCTCCCACTTGCACTAGAGTCAATAATCTAGTTACATTGTGATGAATCGAACACCCATAGAGTTCTGGTGTTGATCATGTTTTGCTCGCGAAAGAGGTTTAGTCAACAGATCTGCGACATTCAGATCCGTATGTACTTTGCAAATATATATGTCTCCATCTTGAACATTTTCACGGATGGAGTTGAAACGACGCTTTATGTGCCTAGTCTTCTTGTGAAACCTGGGCTCCTTGGCAAGGGCAATATCTCCAGTGTTGTCACAGAAGTGTTTGATCGCCCCCGACGCATTGGGTATGACTCCTAGGTCGGTGATGAACTCCTTCACCCAAATTGCTTCTTGCGCTGCCTCCGAGGCTGCCATGTACTCCGCTTCACATGTAGATCCCGCCACGACACTCTGCTTGCAGCTGCACTAGCTTACTGCTCCACCATTCAACATATACACGTATCCGGTTTGTGACTTAGAGTCATCCAGATCTGTGTCGAAGCTAGCGTCGACGTAACCCTTTACGACGAGCTCTTCGTCACCTCCATAAACGAGAAACATGTCCTTTGTCCCTTTCAGGTACTTCAGTATATTCTTGACCGCTGCCCAGTGTTCCTTGCCGGGATTACTTTGGTACCTTCCTACCAAACTTACGGCAAGGTTTACATCAGGTCTGGTACACAGCATGGCATACATAATAGATCCTATGGCTCAGGCATAGGGGATGACACTCATCTCTTCTTTATCTTTTGCCGTGGTCGGGCATTGAGCCGAGCTCAACTTCACACCTTGCAGTATAGGCAAGAACCCTTTCTTGGACTGATCCATTTTGAACTTCTTCAAAATCTTATCAAGGTATGTGCTTTGTGAAAGGCCTATGAGGCGTCTCGATCTATCCCTATAGATCTTGATGCCTAATATGTAAGCAGCTTCTCCAAGGTCCTTCATTGAAAAACACTTATTCAAGTAGGCCTTAATGCTGTCCAAAAGTTCTATATCATTTCCCATCAAAAGTATGCCATCTACATATAATATGAGAAATGCTACAGAGCTCCCACTCACTTTCTTGTAAACGCAGGCTTCTCCATAAGTCTGCATAAACCCAAACGCTTTGATCATCTCATCAAAGAGAATGTTCCAACTCTGAGATGCTTGCACCAGCCCATAAATGGATCGCTGGAGCTTGCATACTTTGTTAGCATTCTTAGGATCGACAAAACCTTCCGGCTGCATCATATACAGTTCTTCCTTAAGATAACCGTTAAGGAATGCCGTTTTGACGACCATCTGCCATATCTCATAATCATAGTATGTGGCAATTGCTAACATGATTCGGACGGACTTAAGCTTTGCTACGGGAGAGAAAGTCTCATCATAGTCAATCCCTTGAACTTGCCGATAACCCTTAGCGACAAGTTGAGCTTTATAGATGGTAACATTACCATCCACGTCCGTCTTCTTCTTAAAGATCCATTTGTTTTCTATCGCTCGCCGATCATCGGGCAAGTCTGTCAAAGTCCATACTTTGTTTTATACATGGATTCTATCTCGGATTGCATGGCTTCAAGCCATTTGTTGGAATCTGGGCCCGCCATCGCTTCTTCATAGTTTGAAGGTTCACCGTTGTATAACAACATGATTTCCAGGACAGGGTTGCCATACCACTCTGGTGTGGAACATGTCCTTGTGGACCTACGAAGTTCAGTAGCAACTTGATCCGAAGTACCTTGATCATTATCGTTAATTTCCTCTCCAGTCGGTGTACGCACCACAGAAACATTTTCCTGAGCTGCACTACTTTCCGGTTCAAGAGGTAGTACTTCATCGAGTTCTACTTTCCTCCCACTTACTTCTTTCGAGAGAAACTCTTTTTCCAGAAAGGATCCGTTCTTGGCAACAAAGATCTTGCCCTCGGATCTTAAGTAGAAGGTATACCCAATGGTTTCCTTAGGGTATCCTATGAAGACGCATTTTTCCGACTTGGGTTCGAGCTTTTCAGGTTGAAGTTTCTTGACATAAGCATCGCATCCCCAAACTTTTAGAAACGACAGCTTAGGTTTCTTCCCAAACCATAATTCATATGGTGTCATCTCAACGGATTTAGACGGAGCCCTATTTAAAGTGAATGTTGCTGTCTCTAGAGCGTATCCCCAAAATGATAGCGGTAAATTGGTAAGAGACATCATAGATCACACCATATCTAATAGAGTGCGATTACGACGTTCAGACACCGTTATGCTGAGGTGTTCCAGGCGGCGTGAGTTGTGAAACACTTCCGCATTTCCTTAAGTGCGTACCAAATTCGTGACTTAAATATTCTCCTCCATGATCCGATCGCAAGAATTTTTTCTTTTGGTCACATTGATTCTCTACTTCATTCTGAAATTCCTTGAACTTTTCAAAGGTCTCAAACTTGTGTTTCATCAAGTAGACATACCCATATCTACTCAAGTCATCAGTGAGAGTGAGAACATAATGATATCCTCCGCGAGCCTCAACGCTCATTCGACCACACACATCAGTATGTATGATTTCCAATAAGTTGGTTGCTCGCTCCATTGTTCCGGAGAATGGAGTCTTGGTCATTTTGCCCATGAGGCATGGTTCCCATGTGTCAAATGATTCATAATCGAGAGACTCTAAAAGTCCATCAGCATGGAGCTTCTTCATGCGCTTGACACCAATGTGACCAAGGCGGCAGTGCCACAAGTATGTGGGACTATCGTTATCAACTTTACATCTTTTGGTATTCACATTATGAATATGTGTAACATTACGTTCGAGATTCATTAAGAATAAACCATTGACCATCGGGGCATGACCATAAAACATATCTCTCATATAAATAGAACAACCATTATTCTCTAATTTAAATGAGTAGCCATCTCGTATTAAACGAGATCCAGATACAATGTTCATGCTCAAACTTGGCACTAAATAACAATTATTGAGGTTCATAACTAATCCCATGGGTAAATGTAGAGGTAGCGTGCCGACGGCGATCACATCGACCTTGGAACCATTCCCGACGCGCATCGTCACCTCGTCC
The DNA here is from genome assembly GCF_018294505.1 of Triticum aestivum. Classification (NCBI taxonomy): domain Eukaryota; kingdom Viridiplantae; phylum Streptophyta; class Magnoliopsida; order Poales; family Poaceae; genus Triticum; species Triticum aestivum. The sequence goes on along the minus strand of NC_057813.1, from coordinate 709,392,778 downwards.
TTCGCCAGTCTCCGCTTATTCCGCAGCTCCTGCTGTGAGTTACAAATATGAGCAACGGCACCGGTATCAAATACCCAGGAGTTACTACGATTACTGGTAAGGTACACATCAATTATGTTGGGGATATTACTACTAGGTGTGAACCGGCCTACCTGGGCCGGGTTAGCTTCATTAGTAGTATGAAGGTGATTAAGCAGATGAAGGCCCAAGGCCTGTAGTCGGTTTAGAACCTGTAGCCGTAAACCGGCTTGATATGTAAACTTGCATTGTAAGTTAGGAATAGATAGAGACCAACCGGGATACGAGTATGAACCGGTGTGGGACTCTGTGGACCGACGGGCGTCACCCGTGTATATAAGGGGACGACCCGGCGGCGGTTCAAGGACAGACAACAACAACTCGAGCCTAGGCGAAGCTTGTTTGCTCCCTAGCCATTGAAACCACATCAATTCCATCACAACTAGATGTAGGCTTTTACCTTCATCGAAGGGGCCGAACTAGTATAAACCCTTGTGTCTTTGTGTCCGCTTTAACCCCTTCAAGTTAACCCGTAGCGATGGCTCCACGACTAAGTCCTTTCACAAGGACATCTGCCGTGACAAATCCACGACAGTTGGCGCCCACCGTCGGGCTATCGCACGACGGTTTGATGATCTTGGAGGGCAAGCTCAAAGGACTCGAAGGCTATGCTGTGGGCCGGATGACCAAGAGTCGTCACGGCAAGCTCTACATCGACGATGCAGGATGGGGTCCCGAAGCCGGCTCGATCGAGTACGGGTACCGGGTCCCCTTTGGTGGCATACACGTTTTTATCGGCAAGATTGGTGAGCCTGGGCCTGAGCCGGACATCTGCACCGACCTCGTCGAGACGGCTCAGCGTGCGAGATCTACCCAGGTCAAACCGGCCGTGAAGCGTGCCTTCGTGGGAGTCATCCACGAAGGAGAGCATGGGGACGAGTCAGAATACGGTAGCAAGACCGTCGTCTATTCTGGCGACGAGTCCTCAACCGGAGAGACCGAATCATTGTACCAGTTGCAAGACGACCAGATTAGGGGCTGTTCCGATGGCGACAGTATTCCAGACCCCCTGAGCAGATCAACCGGGTCGGAATATTCATGGCCGGTACGCAGGCGGCGAATTACTCCTCGACCGCAGCGGCAATGTTGTCCGGATCAGCAGCGGCAGCGGCAGCAGGGGCAGGAGGCCTTGTGCGCCCACCGGTTCAAGTTCTGTCTGACCTGTTTGATGCACTAGCTGTACTTATGGCAGAGGCCAATCCAGCGGATCAGGAGGCCCATGATGCAGAGGTTGCAAAGGTGAGAGAGCAGATTGCACAAGCCAAAACCGACCTGGCAGCAGAGAAGGACAGGATGGCCGCAGAGCAGGCCGCTTTGGACGCCCAGGCCTATAAGCTCATGCTCGACCAAAACGCATCACATGAAGTCTTGAAGCGGAAGCACAAATCACGCCCGCCGTTAGGGTTCGACCCTCGAAATCTCTTTCACACTCCGAGAGCTGGAACCAGTAATCCGCCGGGGCACCGGGAGGTAAACCGGGTCGAGGCACCAGGGCCAGGAGCGATGGTCCAACCCCGCCTGATGGAACCTCCTCGGCAGAACATTGTGATTCCTCCGCCGGTCCAGACACCTCCGGGTCATTATTCTAATCCTATGGACAATCTTGTCGCAGCTGCTGCGTGATTAGAAGCTATCCCGGTCGAAGGAGACTCTCCACAAGCAATAGAGATGCGTCGGGTTAAGGAACTTCTCCGGACCGCTTTGATTCAACAGGAGGCTTATTCATACAGCCGCGATCGGATTCATTCCACACCTCGTCCAAGCCGGAGCTATAGTAGGTGCCTGGATGAACCGGCCATATCAAGCAATGCGTGGGGCCGTGAAGCGTCCCGTGGCAATAACCCGGCCGGTGGTCTTCACAATGCTCAGGATGTAGTGGACCGGGCCCGGGCACGAAGGGAGGTCGAGTTAGCAGCACAGAACGAGGCGGATCGGCTTACACCGGTTCGTCCTACCACCTCTGCCGGGCCAGGGGTCGCGTCTAGCTTGGGAGTGCCCTGTTTAGTCCCTGCTTTACGCAATGTACGCCTGCCCAAGGACTTCAAGGGCCCGCGCAAGGTGCCAAATTACACCGCTGATTTATCTCCAGAAGTGTGGGTAGAGAGTTATGAGATGGCAATGGAGATGCTGGATGTGGATGAGACCGCGTGTGCAAAGTACTTCACCATGATGCTTGAAGGCACAACCCGTACTTGGTTGAAAAGCCTGCCGCCTAATTCTATCAGTTCATGGGCCCAGTTGCGGACCCGGTTTATCCAGAATTTCAAAGATACGTGTAAGCAGCCTAAGTCCATAGTAGACTTGGCGGCTTGTGTTCAGGAGGACGGAGAGTCAACAACCCATTGGGTACGCCGCGTTTCTGAAGTCTTGCACTCGTCTGACCGGATCAATGCTGACTCTGTGATCTTAACCCTGGAGGGCAACTGCCGGTTTAAGCCTCTAAAGCAGAAGTTGGGGCGTATGAAGCGGTTCTGTAATGACATGGGAACTCTCATGGCCGCTTTAGTGAAGTATGCTGATTCTGATAGTACCAAGGATCCCGAGACTGATGATGACGAAGCAGGGAAGGGAAAAAAGAATAGCAACTCTAAGGGGCATTAATACAAACCGGCGGGCCATGGAAACGGAGGTAAGCATAAAGCAGATGGCAGCATGGACTTTGTGGCTAACACTAATGCGCAGGACAAGGGTCAGCGGCGCAGAGGTAAAGCGGCGAATCGTAATGGGGCTCCAAATCCTAACCCGGATCGCTTAAACTATTTGCTGAATCAGCCTTGCCCAAAACACGGGACGAAGGAGGCGCCGGCTAACCACCTTTGGAAGGATTGTTATATTATGCAGGAATTTAAAAACTCTAATAACTTCCGGTATGGCCATGGGTCAGGTGGTGGCTCAGGATCCGGTTTCCATGGGCCGAGAGACGATGGAGCTTCCGGTTCAGGTTTCAATCAGGGTGGTAATAATAACCAGGATAATCAGAATTGTCAAGGGGGTTATAACCAACAGCAGCAGCAGCAGCGGTCGGGTTATCAGAGCCAGCCAAAACAGTTGAACAATGGGCAGTATCACGTTTTCACAACTAGCTCGGATAAGCGCGACCGGAAACTTCATAAGCGAGCAGTGAACTCTGTTGAACCGGCCGTACCGCGTTATTTACGCTGGTCGGAGCAGCCTATCGTGTGGAGCAGGGAGGATCACCCCCCCGGGTTGACAATCCGGGCCAGTTGGCATTAGTGGTAGACCCTCAGGTGGGAGGTTATAAATTCACCAAGGTACTCATGGATGGAGGGAGCAGTATTAACATCCTGTACTATGAGACATTCCGACGCATGGGGCTAACAGACAAGGATCTCAGACCGTCTAATACAGTGTTCCATGGTGTGGTGCCTGGCAAATCAGCATATCCTGTTGGTAAGATAGCCCTGGAGGTGGCTTTTGGGGACGAGCATGATTCCCGATCCGAGACACTAACCTTTGAGGTGGTGAAGATCCGGAGCCCGTACCACGCCTTGTTTGGGCGGCCGGCTTATGCCAAATTCATGGCACGGCCTTGTTATATCTATTTGCAACTCAAGATGTCGGGTCACAAAGGGACAATAACGGTTCATGGGAGCCGCAAGATTGCTTTGGAATGTGAGGAAGGTGATGCGGCCTATGCAGAGTCGGTTTGTGCCACGGAGGAGTTAAAATATTATAGGGACAATGTTGATCCGGCGGACATGACTCCTTTGAAGAAGCCAACTACGGAGCATGATTCAGATCTGAAGTTCAAATCAGCGGCGGAGACCAAGCTTGTTGACTTCGTGCCCGGCGATTCGTCCAAGAAGTTCACTGTCAGTGCCAACTTGGACCCTAAATAGGAAAGCGCGCTCATCGAGTTCATCCGTGAGAATCGGGACATTTTTGCATGAAAGCCTTCTGACATGCCAGGTGTACCGAGGGAACTCGCTGAGCACACTCTTAATGTTGACCCCAAGTATAAACCGGTAAAGCAATTTCTCCGCCGGTTTAACGAAGAGAGGCGCAAAGCTATTGGGGAGGAGGTGGCCAGGCTCTTAGCAGCTGGCTTTATCGTTGAAGTGTTCCATCCAGAGTGGCTTGCTAATCCGGTGCTGGTTCTTAAGAAAAATGGCATTTGGTGTATGTGTGTGGATTATACGGATCTTAACAAGGCTTGTCCAGCGGATCCTTTTGCCCTCCCCCGCATTGACCAGATTATTGATGCCACGGCGGGTTGTGAGCGTTTGAGTTTTTTGGATGCGTATTCTGGGTATCATCAGATCAAAATGGTGGTTAAGGACCAAGAGAAGACGGCGTTTATTACTCCCTTTGGAGCCTTCTGCTATGTATCTATGCCTTCTGGGCTCAAGAGCGCCCAAGCCACTTATGAAAGGTGTTTACAGAATTGCCTGCATAAACAGATCGGCCGCAATGTGCACGCCCATGTGGATGATATTGTGGTCAAGTCAAGGCAGAAGGAGACGCTGGTTGATGATTTAAAGGAAACCTTTGACAACTTGCGGGTTTATAAGATGATGCTTAACCCAGCCAAATGTGTCTTTGGTGTTCCGGCAGGCAAGTTACTGGGCTTTCTTGTGTCCAACAGAGGAATTGAGGCTAATCTGGAGAAGATTACGGCTATCACCTTCCTGGCTAAACCGAAGTGTATCAGTGATGTTCAGCGGTTGGCGGGTCGGATCGCCGCACTGAGCCGGCTTATCAGCCGCCTCGGAGAGAAGGCCATCCCTTTATACCAGATGTTGAGAAAGACAGATCAATTCATCTGGAGTCCAGCTGCTGATGAAGCGTTGGAGGACTTGAAGCGGCAATTAGCCAATCCGCCCGTTCTTGCAGCCCCGGTCGACAAGGAGCCGTTATTGTTATATGTAGCGGCCAATGCTCGTGCAGTTGGCGTGGCTATTGTGGTAGAACGCAAGGAGGCAGGCAAGGAGTATCCGGTTCAGCGGCCGGTTTATTATATCAGCGAGGTGCTTATTGAATCCAAGCAAAGGTATCCGCATTGGCAGAAGCTGGTATATGGAGTTTTCATGGCAAGCCGGAAGTTGAAGCAGTATTTTCAAGGGCACCCTATCACAGTGGTCAGTTCAGCTCCCTTGGGTGATATCATACAGAACCGGGAGGCGACCGGCCGGATTGCCAATTGGGCTATAGAACTTGGGCCGCACGGATTGAAGTACGTACCCCGGACGGCGGTGAAGTCTCAAGCACTTGTTGATTTCATCAATGATTGGACTGAGTTGCAAGCACCAGAGGAGAAGCCGGATAACACATATTGGACTATCCATTTTGATGGATCCAGGCAATTGGAAGGCTCGGGGGCTGGAGTCGTGTTAACTTCCCCACGAGGTGATAAGTTTTGTTATGTTCTCCGCTTAATGTTTCCTTGTACTAATAATGCAGCTGAGTATGAAGCCTTGCTCCATGGTCTCCAGATGGCTAAAGAGACGAATCTGAGTTGGGTTAAGTGCTTCGGTGACTCGGACCTCGTAGCTCAACAGGTGTCTGGCACTTGGGATTCTAAAGACCCACTCATGGCGGCATATCGTTGTGAGGTGGATATTGTTGCAGGTCACTTCAAGGGTTATCAGGTGGATCACGTGGATCGTCGGAAAAATGAAGCGGCGGACACTTTAAGCCGGTTGGGCTCTCAGCGTAAACCGGTCCTGCCTAATGTCTTTCTTGACGTGTTGCACAATCCGTCAGTAAAGCTCCTAGGTGAAGCGGATTTGGCTATTCCTGATCCGGAGGCTCAATTGGTGGCAGCCCTGCATGTTATACCGGATTGGACAGTTCCTTATCTTGCGTACATGAACCGGGGGGAGTTGCCAAAGGATGAGACTCTAGCCAGGCAGATAGTCCGGCGATCCAAATCTATGACAATTATCAATGGCGAATTGCATCATTGCAGTGTATCAGGGGCGTTCCAACGCTGCGTCTCTCCTGAGGAAGGTTGTGAAATCTTACGCGAAATCCATGAAGGGGATTGCGGTCACCACGCCGGTTCAAAGTCTCTGGTGGCTAAGGCGTTTCGTCACGGGTTTTACTGGTTGACAGCTCATGCTGATGCGGAGGACTTGGTTAAACGGTGTGATAGCTGTCAGAAATTTTCAAGGCGTGCTCATGTGCTGGCTCAAGAATTGAGGATGATTCCAATTACTTGGCCGTTTGCAACATGGGGGCTGGATATGGTCGGACCTTTTAAAAGATCCAAGGATAAGAAAACCCACCTTTTGGTGGCAGTTGACAAGTTTACCAAGTGGGTTGAAGCGGAGCCTGTCAGCAAGTGTGATGCAGCTACAGCGGTGCAGTTCATTAAAAAGGTGATTTTCCGGTTTGGCTTTCCACACAGTATTATTACTGACAATGGTACCAATTTATCCAAGGGTGCTATGAAGGAATTCTGTGAACGTGAGCACATCAAACTTGACGTATCTTCAGTGGCTCACCCCCAGTCCAATGGGCAGGCAGAACGAGCTAATCAAGAGATCTTGCAAGGCATCAAACCCCGGCTTATGGTTCCATTGCAAAGAACACCGGTATGTTGGGTTGAAGAGCTACCATCTGTGCTATGGAGTATCAACACTACGCCGAACCGGTCTACAGGATACACACCGTTTTTTATGGTCTACGGAGCAGAGGTGGTTCTCCCTAGTGATATCCGGCACGATTCGCCTCGTGTGGCGGCTTATGTTGAAGCGGACAATGAGACAGCACGGCAAGATGCTTTGGACCTATTAGATGAGGAGCGTGACATAGCGGCTGCCCGTTCGGCGATTTATCAACAAGATCTTCGTCGCTATCACAGTCGCCGGGTCAGAACCAGAACTTTTCAAGAAGTAGATTTGGTGCTTCGGCTCATTCAAGATCAGACGGATATGCACAAGTTATCCCCACCTTGGGAGGGACCTTTCGTGGTTAGCAAGAATCTGCACAATGGGTCGTACTATCTGATTGATATTCAAGAGCATAAAGACTCACGCAAATCAGAGGAGGAGACCAACAGGCCGTGGAATATAGCTCATCTTCGGCCTTACTACACTTGAGCCATCGGCTCTATCTATGTACATATGATGGCAGTGTATATATTATCATTGATATAATGAACCGGAGCCTCAGCTAAAGCGGGGTCTCTGTCCTTTCATCTCATGTGTGGTTACATGGAGTGGTTCTGTTTTAAAGCGGCCTCCGGTTTACCCCTTGAAATTTGCTTTGTGATATCACTTGGGGCCTTGGTCGTGTCCGAACCAATGCGACACCTTTTGATAGGCGAAAGCCACCAGATCACTTGGGGACATGGTCAAGTCTGAACCAGTCACACCTCTTGATCGGCCTAAGGCCACAAAATCACTTGGGGGCTTGGTCGAACCCGAACCATTGCCACGCCTTTTGATCGGCATAAATGCCACGGTTTCATTTGGGGACCTGGCTGACTTGAACCATTGTCACTCCTATTGGGGGCTTGGTCCTGTCCGACCGTGGTAATACCATCTGATCATCTCAGTAAAGCATGTCTTTGCAAACGGTTTTTGTCATTGCCTTTGCTGCCATATTTCTTTTATGACTATTCTTCAATTTATGTTGTGCTTCCTTTAAACCAACAACACTTTTTTACCGGTTCAGCTGACGGAAATCGGTTCATTTGTATTCCAGAGAAATATGCCCGGTTTAACTTTCCTGTTAACATCATGAAGTAGCAGGGGGCTCATAATGACCCAGCATGATTTACATGGGAGTTGTTTTCTCCCCTTTGATGGTAACGGTTTATAAATACTCCGTTTCAAGCCTGCCTAAGCCAACTTCATGCCCAGCGATGGCAGGTATTTTGTATCGCATATTTGATTATATGTTTTAAATACATTGATATATATATATCAAGGTTATAAACCGGTTGGCGGTATAACCGCCACCGCAGTTCAAGATTTTCTGATTGCAGGAAATATAAATTAAGGATTTCAAGCAAAAGCATCAGTACTTATGCATGAAGGCATATTCAAGACAGAAGTATTGACTATCCTATTACAAGGCAACGCGATGCCCAAATAAGATCATTGTTGTTCCGGCGGATCATAATAAAGCAGCTACTTAAACCGGCTTCCGGTTCAAGCCTGTCCAGCAAACCGGTCTGACGGTTGTGGGTCGTCCAGCGCCGCTTCAGCTTCCTCATCTCTATCCATTGGCTGGAAATCAACAGTGGTCCAATCGATTCCCATTAAAGCTTGAAAGACAGCCTCTTCATGGATCAGAGAAGACGGTTCAATATCAGGAGCGTAAGTATGCTTACGGATTGGAGGAATCAGATTCTCCGCTTCAGGAGTTGGTGCAGGCACTCGTTTGTTCTGATCATTGTACTGAGCTTGATGATGCGACAAGTCTGCCTCTTCAGCCAATTGACAAGCCAGAGGGCGTACTGCATGGTTTATCGCCCTCAAATCATCTTCATTGAACTCTGAGCCATCTTCCTTCAAGCTGGGATAGCCTTGAGCTGCTTCAACAGGATCGAAATCCGGCACCCATGCTTTTGCCCGGATTAAGGCGTTAATGGCTCCGGTTCGAGCAGCAGATTTTTTCAGTTCTTCAATCCGAGCAGGAAGCATTGACAACCTATTAAGAGGTCTTGGATTAAAATGGGTGCCGGATTGTTATGAGATGCAGTGGTGATGATCCGTTGCGCTCCGGTATACAGCTGTTCAATTAAAGTGTAGGCAGCCTTCAACTTCTTCCGAACATCTGACCCTAAGTGACCAATGCGTGTACCTGTAACAATACAGGAAAGATCACAAACCGGATCTATTATAAGAAGGCCAAAGTTGGCTAGGAAACCAAAAGGAACTTACCAAAGATAGCAGCGATCATGGAATGTACTTGCCGCTTTACGGCGGTCAGCTCATCTACCACCGGTTTAAGGGCAGCTTCAGCGTTTTCAGCTCTTTTTATTAAATCGGCCTTCTCAGTGGCCCAGTCAGTCCGCTCCTTCTTGAAGCCCACTTTCAGCTGTTCTGTGATGCTCAAAGCGCTGGTTATTTCTTCCCTTGCCTTGTCGGTTTCAGCTTGTTGGGTTTTCAAAATTTCCTGCAGATCAGTAATCCGGTCCTCTTTGATCCTCACTTCAGTCTGCATAAAGACAGTGCTTGGTTTTCAACAAACGGTACAAGAATTTGAAGTACCAACCACATAACAGGTTATATGCTTGATACTTGGGGGCTAATGCACCTTCAATTTTCATCTATTACTAAACCGCAAAGTCCCAAGCTCAATACAAGTATTCAACTTGGCACTTGGGGGCTAATGGCTATTTGCTCAGTTATGTTCTGATGTTAGAATCTTTATTGGAGTCCCGGTTTAACTATACTAAGTTGAACCGGCCCTTGGGGGCTACATTGATGGATTTCAAAGTATTGAGGATTATATTCAAGTCCCGGCTTGAAGAAGGTTACAAACCGGCCCTTGGGGGCTAGGAGGATTAATACAATGGCAGTAATTAAAGAAAGAAGAAGCGCAAAGAAGTTATGTCAAATTTATCTCTCATTATCTTTACTAGGCCAGCTTCACAGTCACGACTAGTATATAGCCGGTTCAAGTAACCAGAATGAACATCTTGGGCACTCAGAGCAGCATATGTTTCCAGACCAACATCCCATTTGCCTTTGTTCATGCCAGAAGAATCTTCTTTCACAGTATGCTTGGCCAAAGCGACAGGATTCCCTGGTTCAAAGCGACCTACGCCGGTAATTACAACGTCATCATCCTAGGACTCGCCAATTTGCGTTGGCGCGGTCGGTTTATCGGCAGGCTTTGAAGGACTGCGGGATCTATCAATCCGGACGGAGTTGGCAGGCTGGTCAACAGGGAGTGAGGTATCGATAGGCCTTTTATCAGTAATAGCATCATCTTGCAAAGGAGGATCATTGGGAATATCTTCAGGAATGAACGCTTCAAGATCTGGTGTTTTATCCTATTCAGGGGCAGCATCTTCCTCAGCCGCTTTATTCAGGCGGGCTTTCTTGCTCGGTTTAGGTTTAGCCCTGAAAGAGAAACAAAGAGTCAAGGAACAACATAAGTTATAACGTGGTATACCAGAAGCATATGTTCAGTCTAGCTTACCCAAGAACCATTTTCAGTGGTGGCAGCTGAGTGGGCGACGATTCACTAGAGGAAGAATGGGAAGTAACCTGATAATCGGAGTCGGACGGATTAAGAGGTTGACGGATGAAACCCGCTTTAGGACATAAATTAATAAAAAGGTCGGAGACCTCGGAACGGCGTTTTCGAACCGGACTGTTTGGTAAACCGGCGGAGGTAACTACCTGGCCGCTATGCCGGGTTGTGCGGCGAGCTTCATGTTGCTGAGTCTTCATAAGAAATTTGGGATCCAAATAAGCAAGAGGATGAGAAAATTTAACTTTCCGGTTTGCCTGGCGAAATTTTGGCAAATGCAAAGGATCTGAATCGGAAGAGAGAATAATTACCTCAGTGACATCATCATTACTGGCTTCAGTGTTGTCCTGACAAGTATCATCATCAATAAGGCGTGTAAAAAGTAAGCCTAGTGAATTGAGTTCTACCTCAGGGTCCGAGTTACCCACATCATCATCAACAGCCGGATCAGATGAAGCAGTGGTTTTCCTCTTTTTAGCAGGCTTCTTGATGACCTTAGTCTTTGGCCGGATTGGCCGTTCTGCTTTCTCCGGTTTGTCTTGTGGGAGCTTCTTGCTCCAAAACGGATTATCACCCTGGGTAAGCAACAATTGATGTCAGACAGAGATAGCAATAACAGGTTCAATAAAAAGTACAATAAAAATCTTACAGCTGGTGGTTTGTTGGTAGCATAGAAAGGGGGCAGGCCGGTTTGAGCGCAGAGGTGCTCCGGTTCATTCAGCATTTTCTTCACAGCCTCTGTGACTTCATCATCGGAGAGCTGGATGTTGGTGTGTCGGAGTGGGTCATCAACGCTACCAGTATACTTGCACATTAAACCGGAGCGTCGGCTGAGAGGCAGTATGCTCCATGATATCCAACAGCGTGCGAGATCTACTCCTGTTAAACCGTTGGCCAGGAAGGCTCGAAGCTTGGATAATTGCGGAGCATATTTACTCCTCTCCTTGGCACTTAACCTTTGTGGGAAGGGGCGTGTATTGCTGAGCCGCTCCGGACGAAAGCCAGGCAAAGGATTTTCATCATCAGGGGAAGTATCTTTGCAGTAAAACCATGTTGCATTCCACTCCTTGGGGTGACTGTGTAGTCTGGCATGGGGATAAGTGATTTCTTTCCTTTTCTGAATTGCCATACCTCCCAATTTGGTATTGGGACCATCGGTGAATTCTGCGCGGCGGTTTAAGTGGAAGCAGTCTCTGAACAATTCAACTATGGGTTTCTCTTGAAGGTATACCTCACAGAGCACTTGGAAGTGACATAAGTTGGTAACAGAATTGGGGCCAATATCTTGCGGGCGGAGTTGAAAATTGGCTAACACATCCCGATAAAATTTAGAGCCGGGCGGTTTGAAGCCCCGGGCTAAGTGATCCGCAAAGATCACAACCTCTCCCTCTTGAGGTGTGGGAGGACATTCATCACCAGGAACCCTCCAGTGGATAGTCTCTTTGCTGTCTAAAGCGCCGATCAAGAGTAAATCATCCAACTGAGTTTCTGTGACACGAGAAGGAACCCAGTTGCACTCATATACTTGTTTGGCCATGGTGAGATCTACAAGAAATAGGTGATTCCGGTTCAAGAACATGTTGGATAAAAGAAGGCGCTGGTATGAACAATGCTAAACCGGAGGCAGTATACTTAAACCGGATTTTTATGAAGTGGCATCATATGGCTAAAGAGTTCTGGCGGTTCAACAAGGGGACTAATGGTATATACCGGTTTATTAACTTTTTCTATATTAAGTTAAACCGCCTGATCTAAACATTGAAAGCAATTGAGGTTGCGGATGGCTAAGTATGCCGAAACAGGTTTTACAAGGTCTTGTTGCAGCAATGGATCTGAAGCAAGTTCAGAAAAACAGAAAATATTCAAAAGATTAAAGCAGAACGGAAGTGAATCAATGGGCAGGTATGTAGATGAGATCTATGGACTTGAGCGTGAAACTACAGGTGGATGCTAAAAGGCTACTGCTAGTCAGAGCAGGGTTTCACAGATCTATCCAGGAGTCTGGGTACGAGCATGAACAAGTGAGGAACATGGCAAGAACACGAAAACCTAGAACAGATCTATGTTAAGAAGAGCAGAAGGCTTACCAGAATCGAGGAAGACGCGGAAAGCTACCGCAGTGCTCTGGAACGTTCAGGTTGATGCAGCGACCCAAGATGGTGCAGAGGTCAATGGCGGCGGCGGAGCTCCGAGGCTGGCGACGCGAGGAAGACGAAGAGAAAGAGACGAAGGGGAGAAAAAGAAATGACCCTTCGGTCCTATTTATAAGGCAAAGGACATGAGTCAGGCGCGCGAATCCAGGAGCCACAAAATTTGGAAGTGAAGCTGCTGCCTTGGGTATCGCAGATCTATTAATAAAAGAAGGCGTTATAAATGTTAACTTCATGATGACGTCATGCCGGTTTACAGCAACCAGAGATGATGACGACATGGCGGTTTACCAATTACCAGAAGATGTTGAAGACAAAGATTTTTGTGAAGGATTGACATGAACCAGTTCAAATCAATCTGGGGCCTAATGTTGGGGATATTACTACTAGGTGTGAACCGGCCTACCTGGGCCGGGTTAGCTTCATTAGTAGTATGAAGGTGATTAAGCAGATGAAGGCCCAAGGCCCGTAGTCGGTTTAGAACCTGTAGCCGTAAACCGGCTTGATATGTAAACTTGCATTGTAAGTTAGGAATAGATAGAGACCAACCGGGATACGAGTATGAACCGGTGTGGGACTCTGTGGACCGACGGGCGTCACCCGTGTATATAAGGGGACGACCCGGCGGCGGTTCAAGGACAGACAACAACAACAACTCGAGCCTAGGCGAAGCTTGTTTGCTCCCTAGCCATCGAAACCACATCAATTTCATCACAACTAGATGTAGGCTTTTACCTTCGTCGAAGGGGCCGAACTAGTATAAACCCTTGTGTCTTTGTGTCCGCTTTAACCCCTTCAAGTTAACCCGTAGCGATGGCTCCACGACTAAGTCCTTTCACAAGGACATCTGCCGTGACAAATCCACGACAAATTACATGTATATCACATATACCTTTAGTGTTGCCGGCCTTCTTGTCCGCTAAGTATTTGGGGCACTTCCGCTTCCAGTGACCCTTCCCTTTACAATAAAAGCACTCAGTCTCAGGCTTGGGTCCATTCCTTGACTTCTTCCCGGCAACTGGCTTACCGGGCGCGGCGACATCTTTGCCGTCCTTCTTGAAGTTCTTCTTACCCTTGCCCTTCTTGAACTTAGTGGTCTTATTGACCATCAACACTTGATGTTCTTTGTTGATTTCAACCTCTGCTGACTTCAGCATTGAGAATACTTCAGGAATGGTCTTCACCATCCCCTGCATATTGTAGTTCATCACAAAGCTCTTGTAGCTCGGTGGGAGCGACTGAAGGATTCTGTCAATGACCACCTCGTCTGGGAGGTTGATCTCCAGCTGGGACAGGCGGTTGTGCAACCCAGACATTTTGAGTATGTGCTCACTGACAGAACTGTTTTCCTCCATCTTACAACTATAGAACTTGTCGGAGACTTCATATCTCTCGACCCGGGCATGAGCTTGAAAAACCATTTTCAGCTCCTCGAACATCTCATGTGCTCCGTGTTGCTCAAAACGCTTTTGGAGCCCCGGTTCTAAGTTGTAAAGCATGCCACACTGAATGAGGGAGTAATCATCAGCACGTGACTGCCAAGCGTTCATAACGTCTTGGTTCTCTGGGATGGGTGCTTCACCTAGCGGTCCTTCTAGGACATATGCTTTCTTGGCAGCTATGAGGATGATCCTCAGGTTCCGGACCTAGTCCGTATAGTTGCTGCCATCATCTTCCAGCTTGGTTTTCTCTAGGAACGCGTTGAAGTTCATGTTGACATGAGCGTTGGCCATTTGATCTACAAGACATATTTGCAAAGGTTTTAGACTAAGTTCATGATAATTAAGTTCATCTAATCAAATTATTTAATGAACTCCCACTCAGATTAGACATCCCTCTAGTCATCTAAGTGTTACACGATCCGAGTCGACTAGGCCGTGTCCGATCATCACGTGAGACGGACTAGTCATCATCGGTGAACATCTCCATGTTGATCGTATCTTCCATACGACTCATGTTTGACCTTTCGGTCTCTGTGTTCCGAGGCCATGTCTGTACATGCTAGGCTCGTCAAGTTAACCCTAAGTGTTTTGCATGTGTAAAACTGTCTTACACCCGTTGTATGTGAACGTAAGAATCTATCACACCCGATCATCACGTGGTGCTTCGAAACGACGAACTTTAGCAACGGCGCACAGTTAGGGGAGAACACTTTCTTGAAATTGTTATAAGGGATCATCTTATTTACTACCGTCGTTCTAAGTAAACAAGATGCATAAACATAATAAACATCACATGCAATTATATAGTAGTGACATGATATGGCCAATATCATATATCTCCTTTGATCTCCATCTTTGGGGCTCCATGATCATCTTCGTCACCGGCATGACACCATGATCTCCATCATTGTGTCTTCATGAAGTTGTCACGCCAACGACTACTTCTACTTCTATGGCTAACACATTTAGCAATAAAGTAAAGTAATTTACATGGCGTTCTTCAATGACACGCAGGTCATACAAAAAATAAAGACAACTCCTATGGCTCCTTCCGGTTGTCATACTCATCGACATGCAAGTCGTGATTCCTATTACAAGAACTTGATCTCATACATCACAATATATCATTCATCATTCATCACAACTTCTGGCCATATCACATCACAAGACAATTGCTGCAAAAACAAGTTAGACGTCCTCTAATTGTTGTTGCATCTTTTACGTGGTTGCAATTGGGTCCTAGAAAGAACGTTTTCTTACCTACGAATAACCACAACATGATTTTGTCAACTTCTATTTACCCTTCATAAGGACCCTTTCATCGAATCTGCTCCAACTAAAGTGGGAGAGACGGACACCCGCCAGCCACCTTATGCAACTAGTGCATGTCAGTCGGTGGAACTTGTCTCACGTAAGCGTACGTGTAAGGTCGGTCCGGGCCGCTTCATCCCACAATACCGCTGAAGCAAAATAAGACTAGTAGCGGCAAGCAAGTTGACAAGATCTACGCCCACAACAAATTTGTGTTCTACTCGTGCAATAGAGAACTACGCATAGACCTAGCTCATGATGCCACTGTTGGGGAACATTGCAGAAAATAAAAATTTTCCTATGGTTTCACCAAGATCCATCTATGAGTTCATCTAAGCAACGTGTGAGAGAGATGCATCTACATACCACTTGTAGATCGTGTGCGGAAGCGTTCAAGAGAACGGGGTTGAGGTAGTCGTTCTCGTCATGATCCTATCACCGGAGATCCTAGCGCCAAACGGACGGCACCTCCACGTTCAACACACGTACGGTCAGCGTGACGTCTCCTCCGTATGGATCCAGCAAGGGGGAAGGAGAGGTTGATGAAGATCCAGCAGCACGACGGCGTGGTGGTGGATGCAGCAGGACTCCGGCAGGGCTTCGCCAAGCTACTGCGGGAGGAGGAAGAGGTGTAGCAGGGGGAGGGAGGCGCCAAGACTCAGGGTGCGGCTGCCCTTCCCCCTCCTTTATATAGGCCCCTAGGGGGGGCGCCGGCCCTGGAGATGGGAATCTCCCAAGGGGGCGGCGGCCAGGGGGGTTGGAGTGCCCCCAAGGCAAGTGGTGCGCCCCCCACCCTAGGGTTTCCAACCCTAGGCATAAGGGGGCCCAAGGAGGGGGGGTGCACCAGCCCACTAGGGGCTGGTTCCCCTCCCACTTCAGCCCACAGGGCCCTCTGGGATAGGTGTCCCCACCCGGTGGACCCCCGGGACCCTTCCGGTGGTCCCGGTACAATACCGGGTGACCCCGAAACTTTCTCGATGGCCGAAACAGCACTTCCTATATATAATTCTTTACCTCCGGACCATTCCAGAACTCCTCGTGACATCCGGGACTCCGAACAACATTCCGTTTGCTGCATACTCATATTCATACAACGCTAGCGTCATTGAACCTTAAGTGTAGACCCTACGGGTTCGGGAGACATGCAGAGATGACCGAGACGGCTCTCCGGTCAATAACCAACAGCGGGATCTGGATGCCCATGTTGGCTCCACATACTCCTCGATGATCTCATCGGATGAACCACGATGTCGAGGATTCAAGCAATCCCGTATACAATTCCCTTTGTCAGACAATATGTTACTTGCCCGAGATTCGATCGTCAGTATCCCAATACCTTGTTCAATCTCGTTGCCGGCAAGTCACTTTACTTGTATCGCAATGCATGATCCCGTGACCAGACACTTGGTCACTTTGAGCTCATTATGATGATGCACTACCGAGTGGGCCCAGTGATACCTCTCCGTAATACGGAGTGACAAATCCCAGTCTCGATCCGTGTCAACCCAACAGACACTTTCGGAGATACCTGTAGTGCACCTTTATAGTCACCCAGTTACGTTGTGACGTTTGGTACACCCAAAGCACTCCTACGGTATCCGGGAGTTATACGATCTCATGGTCTAAGGAAAAGATACTTGACATTGGAAAAGCTCTAGCAAAACGAACTACACGATGTTGTGCTATGCTTAGGATTGGGTCTTGTCCATCACATCATTCTCCTAATGATGTGATCCCGTTATCAACGACATCCAATGTCCATAGTTAGGAAACCATAACTATCTGTTGATCAACGAGCTAGTCAACTAGAGGCTTACTAGGGACATATTATGGTCTATGTATTCACACGTGTATTACGATTTCCGGATAATACAATTATAGCATGAATAAAGATAATTATCATGAACAAGGAAATATAATAATAATCCTTTTATTATTGCCTCTAGGGCATATTTCCAACACCACGCCCACAACTTCGCCGCGATTATAAGCTAACATGATGAACAACACAAGGGACGCAAGGTTTATACTGGTTCAGGCCACCATTGTGGTGTAATACCCTACTCCAGTGTGTGGTGTGTGGATTGCCTCTTGGGCTGATGATGAACAGTACAAAGGGGAAGAACAGCTTCACGAGGAGAGGTGTTCTTGTGCTGGTGTGGTGTGTGGATGAACTGAATGATCTCCCTTTGCTATGGTGGTGGCTAGTCCTATTTATAGAGGCCCTGGTCCTCTTCCCAAATATTGAGCGGGAAGGGATTCCACAACGGTGGGATTTGAAGGGGGACAGCCAGTACAGGCTATCCTGACTAAAGGTGGTCTTCGACTGCCAAAGGCACTGGAGATGACGTTGTCTTGGGCTCCACGGTGACCTCCGTCCTGCCGTCTTGCTGGTCTTGGTCTTATTGCACTGATATGGAAACCTTTGCTTGATGCCTCGGTACTCCGCGCCTGCGCTTGCCCCCTTTGCACCAAAGAGGAAATGAGGACACTGCGCAGGCTGGCGCCCGCCTGGTCTTGATCGTCATGGCTTGCGTCATGTGCACCTCGCGAGGTACCCCTCGCCTTGATCTCTCCACCTCCTCGCGAGCCTGCCTGGTGAGGCCGCCCCTGAGGAGGCCTTGCGTCATCCACCCTGCGAGGCTTGGTCCCTCGCGAGGGTCTTGAACTTGGGTTGATGAAGACGGGCCGTACTAGGCCACTGCTGAGCCATGTCGCAGGCCGCAGGCAGGCAAGTCTGGGGACCCCCGTTCCCAGAACGCCGATATAAGCCCCCAGGCCCAAGGCGCGCTCAGACTTGGCTTAGAAGCGAAGCCAAAGGGCAAGTGCGGAGCGCCGCAGGCCCCAAACAGCCTGCAACCTTGGTCGATGCCTAGCGACTGCTTGGACGTGGGCGTCTCCGCTTCCCCATGCTGCCTCGGCAACTGCCCGACCGACAAAAAGGTTGACTTGGGTAAGGCTTACTTTCATTGCTCTCCTTCACCTTGCTTCAGATCCCCTTCCTTGCTCTCTTGCTTCCAAAATCTCCAGATCCGCTCCATCCTTCCCCTTTCAGCGAGCAATGGCACCCCGCAAGGCCGTGGCCGAGGCCCTGCCGGCTTGGTTCTCGCCGGCCCTGGATCCTCCTAACATGACGAAGAAGAACCTCGCTGCTACGCGCCTGATGACGGCGATGCAGGGCAGTGAGATGGGGGAGACCGGACTCCGGGCGGGCTCTGTCGTGCCGTAGGCTAAGGGGAGCACCTTCTACCCCTTATCCATGAGCACCGTCATCGCCGGCCTGGTTCCTCCCTTCTCCGAGTTCTTCTACGCCGTCCCTCCGCCATTACAGGTTTCAGGCCCTTCTTCTCCATCCCAACTCTGTTCTCCTTTTGTCGATTTTCGCCTACTACTGCAAGGCACACATTGAGGTGATGTCGTCCGTGGCTTTGCTACGCCACTTCTTCTCCCTCCGAATCACCGGCGATCATACCTTAGCGTGCGCTGGCTTCGTCGCGTACTCCAAGGCCAACGCGATCTCGAAGACCGGGAAGAGGGTCGACGGCTTCCGAAGCAAGTGGGTCATGATGGATGCCGGATGCATCCACTCTCGGTTGGTATTGCCAATGGAGCAACCCCAGCCCAACGAGGCGTGGTCTCGTGCGAAGCTTGATGACAGATGGGCGAAGCTGGTGCTGGAGAATATGAACGCTGACCTGAGGCTAGGCAACATGAAGGCGGTGAAGTTGACGGGGGCCACACTCCTGAGGGAGTTCCTGACGCAGCGGGTGGCTCCACTTCAGGCACAGTCGCGCCCACTGTGGATGCTTGGAGGTGCAGACGACGATCTGCACCTGAACTCGGCAGCCCTGGCCGATGAGGATCTGGTCGCTGCTCTTCGCCTCTTGGTCGGAGATGACGTGGAAGGTCCAAAGGGCGCTCCTGTCCCCCTATTCCTTCGCGACAACTGGCCACAGGTGGTGGACGCCATGCCCACCTTTGATGGGCGCGGTCTGAAGCCGACGGTGTCTCCTGAGGGCCAAGGGGCAACGGTGCCGGTGGAGGTGTCTTCTGATGGTTCCCGCGAGGGAGGAGAGGAAGACGAAGAAGAAGAGGAGCGCGACTCGGAGGCAACCGCTGAGGGGACGAGGGAGACCTCCCCCCAGCACAGGGCCAACATCCTCTGCACCCTGCCGGACGACGACAAGGCTAACACCATGCGAGAGGAGGAGGACCCGCCCGTGATCCTGAAGAAGGACAGGTCGGCGTTGATCTCTCAGGGGGCTACTCTAGTTCAAGCACTGCTCAGGGCCGGCTCCAGTCCTTCTGGTGCGCCTTCCTGCACTCCTGGACCTCTCGAGGCTGCCCCCGGACCAAGAGGCTTACTGGCTTCAAGCTTTGGAAGAGACTAGCGGACTATGCCGCGATTGACCAGTAAGTGCTTGAACTCTGTCTTGTTCTTGTTTTTGCTGACGAGGCTTGACGTTCTCCTTCACTGGGTTAGGCCACCACTTGCAGCGAAGAAGAAGAAGGGGGATACGGCGGCTTCGCCTGGGGTAGGCTCATCTGCCGCAGCTGCGCCTTCGTCGATGGGAAGGGGAGGCCGTGGAGCTCACACCTCCCCTGCCCGATCGTCCTCGCGAGGCCCAGAGGGGGCTCTGGTGTGGTGCCAGCCCCCGTGGCCCTGCTGACTCTGGAGGTGCTGGTGCCTAACGCTGTTGTTGAGGCGGACAAGACTCAGGAGCTCCCGGTCTCCCAAGTCGCGATCACGCCGTCGCCTCCTCGTGCACCACTGGTTCCGGATTCCTTTGCCCCCTCCGCTGTTTTGGACCGTGCCTTTATAGAGCTGGGCCAGCTGCGAGAAGACCTCCCGGGCGCCAACTCTCGCATGGTGGTTGGGCGCCTGGAGCTGATCTCTGGCTGGGTTCATTCTGACACCTCTGTCCGCGCAGCGCTGAGCCGGGATGCGGCGGCTTCTAATGAGGAGAAGCGAGCCGCCACCCAGGCCACAACCGCTCGTGATGCGGCGCTGATGGATGCCACAGTCGCCCAGGACCGCCGCAAGGCGCTGGAGGGCGAGCTGTAGGGCTTGCGCGATGAACTCGCCAAAGAGGCTCGTGACCGCCAGGTGAAGGAGGAGGAAATGAAGGCTCGGGGACGCCATCGGGGACTACGATGCTGAGCTGGCTGCTGAACGCGGCCGATTGAAGACGCTGGAGCAGAAGTTGAAGACGGAGAGGACCGAGCTGGACGTCAAGGCGAAGGTCCTAGCTGAGGATCGTGTGGCCTTCATGGATCTGGAGGAGAGATATCGCAAGGCGCTGAAGACGCTCTATGAGGACGGCTTGGAGAAGCCGCTGGCTGGCGCCGAGGACGGCCCCGCCCAGCTGCTTCCCTTCTTGGTCGAAGCGCTTGAGGAAGTCGTGAACGGTGTCGGTCCCATGGCCGAGGTTGTAGCTCGCGTCCTTTCTTCTGTGGCGCTGACGCGCGTCCTCAGCCACGTTTACCTTCGCGATCCTAGTGCCAACCTCGACGGGCTGCTGGATCCCGTGGACGACGAGCGCTCCGCCGTTGTTGCTGAAGCCGTGAAGGGCCGAGCGGAAGCCATGCTAGCGAAATTCCGCGCCTTTACCACCGCGCCCAGGGCAGGTGCTGCCGACTCCGTGGCCTTGGGAGGTGGAGCTGATGGAGGCGACTCCACCACGGAGGCAGGGCTCCTGGCGAATGACGGCGTTTCCCAAGGGTGATCTTCTCACGACTTCTTTCCTGTTTTAATTCCTGCAATATGCACTATGCCTCGTGGAGGCGTGCTACGTCTTGAGCTTGCGTTGGTTTTCCTTGAAGAGGAAAGGGTGATGCAACACAGTAGCGTAAGTATTTCCCTCAGTTTTTTATAACCAAGGTATCAATCCAGTAGGAGGCTCCTCACAAGTCCCACGAACCTACACAAACAAACAAAGAACTCGCAACCAACGCGATAAAGGGGTTGTCAATCCCTTCATGGCCACTTGCAAAAGTGATATATGATAGAGATAATATGATAAGATAAATATATTTTTGGTATTTTGTGATATAGATTGGAAAAGTAAATATGCAAATAAAAGTAGATTAAAAGCGTATATGATAGAAGATAGACCCGGGGGCCATAGGTTTCACTTGAGGCTTCTCTCAAGATAGCATAAGTATTACGGTGGGTGAACGAATTACTGTCGAGCAATTAATAGAAAAGCGAATAATTATGAGATTATCTAGGCATGATCATGTATATAGGCATCACGTCCACAACAAGTAGACCGACTCCTGCCTGCATCTACTACTATTACTCCACACATCGACCGCTATCGAGCATGCATCTAGAGTATTAAGTTCATAAGAACAGAGTAACACTTTAATAAAGATGACATGATGTAGAGGGATAAACTCAAGCAATATGATATAAACCCCATCTTTTTATCCTCGATGGCAACAATACAATACATGCCTTGCTGCCCCTGATGTAACTAGGAAAGGACACCGCAAGATTGAACCCAAAGCTAAGCACTTCTCCCATGGCAAGAAAGATCAATCTAGTAGTCCAAACCAAACCTTCGAAGAGACTTGCAAAGATAACTCAATCACACATAAAAGAATTCAGAGGAGATTCAAATATTTCTCATATATAAACTTGATCATAAACCCACAATTCATCGGATCTCGACAAACACACCGCAAAAAGAGTTACATCAAATAGATCTCCATAAGAGAGGGGGAGAACATGGTATTGAGATCCAAAAATAGAGAAGAAGCCATCTAGCTAATAACTATGGACCTGAAGGTCTGTGGTAAACTACTCACAACTCATCGGAAGGGCTATGGTGTTGATGTAGAAGCCCTCCGTGGTGGATTCCCCCTTCGGCAGAACGCCGGCGATGGCTCCAAGATGGGATCTCGCGGATACAGAAGGTTACGGTGGCGGAAATATTTCTTTGGTGGCTCCCTTGATGGTTTCGGGGTATATGGGTATATATAGGTGGAAGAAGTACGTCGGTGGACGCCCGAGGGGCCCACGAGACAGGGGGCGCGCCCTATAGGGGGGCCCCTCCACCCTCATGGCTTCCTCGATTGCTTCTTGACATGCACTCCAAGTCCTCTGGATCACGTTCGTTCCAAAAATCACGCTCCCGAAGGTTTCATTCCGTTTGGACTCCTTTGATATTCCTTTTCTTCGATATATTGAAATAGGCAAAAAACAGCAATACGGGATGGGCCTCCGGTTAGTAGGTTAGTCCCAAAAATGATATAAAAGTGTAAAGTAAAGCCCATAAACATCCAAAATAGGTAATATAATAGCATGGAACAATAAAAAATTATAGATACGTTGGAGACGTATCAAGCATCCCCAAGCTTAATTCCTGCTCATCCTCGAGTAGGTAAATGATAAAAACATAATTTTTGATGTGGAATGCTACCTAGCATAATTCTCAATGTATTTCTCTTTATTGTGGAATGAATGTTCAGATCCAAATGATTCAAAATAAAAGTTCATATTGACATAAGAAATAGTAATACTTCAAGCATACTAATAAAAGTAATCATGTCTTCTCAAAATAACATGGCTAAAGAAAGTTCATCCCTACAAAATCATATAGTTAGGTTATGCTTCATTTTCGTCGCACAAAAATGTTCCCAAATTCTACACCCCCGATGACAAGCCAAGCAATTGTTTCGTACTTAAATAATCTCAAACTTTTTCAACCTTCACGCAATACATGAGAGTGAGCCATGGATATAGCGCTATGGGTGGAATAGAATAATGATGGGGATTGTGTGGAGAAGACAAAAAGAGGAGAAAGTCTCACATTGATGAGGATAATGAACGGGCTATGGAAATGCCCATCAATTGATGTCAACATGAGGAGTAGGGATTCCCATGCAACGGATGCACTAGAGCTATGAATGAAAGCTCAACAAAATAAAACTAGTGGGTGTGCATCCAACTTGCTTGCTCACGAAGACCTAGGGCATTTGAGGAAGCCCATCGTAGGAATATACAAGCCAAGTTCTATAATGAAAAATTCCACTAGTATATGAAAGTGACAACATATGAGACTCTCTCTATATGAAGAACATGGTGCTACTTTGAAGCACAAAATATGAGACTCGCTATATGAAGAACATGGTGCTACTTTGAAGCACAAGTGTGGAAAAGAGATAGTAACATTGCCCCCTTTTTTCTTTTTCCTTTTTTTATTTTTTATTTTTTTATTTTTTTCTTTTTTTTTCTTCTTCTTTTTTTCTTTGGCCTTTCTTTTTCTTTTCTTTTCTTTGGGGACAATGCTCTAATAATGATGATCATCACACTTTTATTGATTACACCACATGAATTACAACTCGAAACTAGAACAAGATATGAATCTATATGAATGCCTCCGGCGGTGTACCGGGATGGTGCAATGAATCAAGAGTGACATGTATAAAAAATTATGCATGGTGGCTTTGCCACAAATACGATGTCAACTACATGATCATGCAATGGCAATATGACAAAAGTAATGCGTGTCATAATAATAAATGGAACGGTGGAAAGTTGCATGGCAATATATCTCAGAATGGCTATGGAAATGCCATAAATAGGTAGGTATGGTGGCTGTTTTGAGATAGATATAAGGAGGTTTATGTGTGATAGAGTGTATCGTATCACGGGGTTTGGATGCACCGGCGAAGTTTGCACCAACTCTCAAGGTGAGAAAGGGCAATGCACGGTACTGAAGAGGCTAGCAATGATGGAAAGGTGAAAGTGCGTATAATCCATGGACTCAACATTAGTCAAAAGAACTCATATACTTATTGCAAAAATTTAGAAGTCATAAAAAACCAATAACTACGCACATGCTCCTAGGGGGATAGATTGGTAGGAAAAGACCATCGCTCGTCCCCGACCGCCACTCATAAGGATGCACAAACCAAGGACACTTCACGTTTCAAATTTGTTACACAACTTTAACTATACGTGCATGCTACGGGACTTGCTAACTTCAACACAAGCATTCTTTAAATTAATAATCACCCAACTAGCATGACTTTAATATCACTACCTCCATATCTCAAAACAATTATCAAGTATCAAATTGATCATAGCATCCAATTCACTTCCTATGATAGTTTTTATTATACCCAACTTGGATGCCTACCATTCTAGGACCAATTTTATAACCATAGTAAATACCATGCTTTTCTAAGAGAATCTCAAAATAATATAAGTGAATCATGAGAGATCAACAATTTCTTCAAAATTAATCCATCGCCGTGCTCTAAAAGATATAAGTGAAGTCCTAGAGCAAAAATTATCTAGCTCAAAAGATATAAGTGAAGCACATAGAGTATTCTAATAAATTCCAATCAAGTAGGCTTCTCCCAAAAGGTGTGTACAACAAGGATGATTGTGGTAAACTAAAAATCAAATACTAATATCATACACGACGCTCCAAGCAAAACACATATCATGTGGTGAATAAAAATATAGCTCCAAGTAAAGTTACCAATGAACGAAGACGAAAGAGGGGATGCCTTCCCGGGGCATCCCCAAGATTAGGCTTTTGGCTATTATTGAATATCTTGGGGTGCCATGGGCATCCCCAAGCTTAGGATTTTGCCACTCCTTATTCCATAGTCCATCAAATCTTTACCCAAAACTTGAAAACTTCACAACACAAAACTCAACAGGAAATCTCATAAGCTCCGTTAGTGCAAGAAAGAAAAACCACCACATAAGATACTATAATGAACTCATTATTTATTTATTTATATTGGTGTTAAGACTACTGTATTCCAAGTTACCTATGGTTCATACCCTTATATACTAGCCATAGATGCATCAAAATAAGCAAACAACACACGAAAGGCAGAATCTGTCAAAAACAGAACAGTCTGTAGAAATCTGTAACTAACACAAACTTCTGGAACTCTAAAAATCCTACCAAAATAGGACGTCCTAAAATATTTGTCTATTGATCTACAGCAAAAAGAATCAACGCAAAAGCACGTTTCTGTGATTTATTGAATTCTTTCTCGTGAGCGCAAAGTTTCTGTTTTCCAGCAGAATCAAATTAACTCATATCATAGGTTATCCTATAGGTTCTACTTGGCACAAACACTAAATAAAACAAGAAAACACATATAAACAGAAAGTAGATGCAAAATTTTATTACTACACAGGAACAAAAACAAAGAACACAAATAAAATTGGGTTGCCTCCCAACTAGCGCTATTGTTTAACGCCCCAAGCTAGGCATAAAAGCAAGGATAGATCTAACTAGTGCCATCTTTGGCACTTGATTCATAAGTAGCTCGCATGATAGATTCATCAGGTAATTTGATTTTCTTTCTTGGAAATTGTTCCTGCCTTTCTTTAATGGAAATTGGAATCTAATATTCCCTTCCTTCATATCAATAATCGCGCCAATCGTTCTACGGAAAGGTCTACCAAGAATAATAGGACAAGAAAGATTGCAATCTATATCAAGAACGATAAAATCAACGGGCACCAAATTTCTATTTGCAACAATTAGGACATCATTGATTCTTCCCATTGGTTTTTTAATGGTGGAATCCGCAAGGTGCAAATTTAAAGAGCAATCATTAAGATCATGGAAACCTAGAATATCACATAAAGTTTTCGGAATTGTGGAAACACTAGCACCCAAATCACACAAAGCAAAACACTCATAATATTTAATTTTAATCTTTATAGTAGGTTCCCACTCATCATTAAGTTTTCTAGGTATAGAATCTTCCAAATTAAGTTTTTCATCAAAAGATTGCATCAAGGCATCAACAATATGTTTGGTAAAGGCTTTATTTTGACTATAAGCATGAGTCAAATTAACAATGGATTGCAACAAGGAAATACAACTTTCTAAAGAACAATTATCATAATCAAATTCCTTGAAACTAGAGATAGTGGGTTCAATGCTATTTAAAGTCTTGACCTCTCCAATCCCACTTTTACCAAATTTAGCATCTAGATCTAAAAACTCCAAATTATCGGAATGCTTTTTAACCAAAGTTGATTCACTTCCAGTCCCATTATTATCAAGATTCATATTGCAAAACAAGGATCTAATAGGGGATACATCAATAACTTTAATATCTTCATCATTATTTTCATGGAAACTAGAAGAACACGCTTTAACAAAGCAATCTTTCTTAGCACGCAATCTAGCGGTTCTTTCTTTGCACTCGTCAATGGAACTTCTCATAGCCTTGAGAGACTCATTGATATAATGCTTAGGATGAGTAGATCTAAGTTTCAAAGAATCAACATCAAGCGAAAGTCTATCGACTTTCCTAGCCAAATCATCAACTTTAAGCAATTTTTCTTCAAGCAAGGCATTAAAATTCTTTTGAGAGATCATAAATTCTTTCACACTATTTTCAAAATCAGAGGGCATATTATTAAAATTACCATAAGAAATATTGTAGGAATTGCCATAATTATTAGAGGAATTACTAGGGAACGGTCTAGAATTAAAGTTTCCTCTATAAGCTTGTTACCAAAATTATTCCTACCAACAAAATTTACATCCATAGATTCATTATTATTCTCAATCAAGGTAGATAAAGGCATATCATTGGGATCAATAGAAGAACTCTTAGTAGCAAACAGTCTCATAAGTTCATCCATCTTTCCACTCAAAACATTAATTTCTTCTATAACATGCACTTTTTTACTAGTAGATCATTCAGTGTGCCATTGAGAATAATTAGCCATAATATTATCAAGAAGTTTTGTAGCATCTCCTAAGATGATTTCCATAAACGTGCCTCCCGCGGCCGAATCTATAAGGTTTCTAGAAGAAAAATTCAATCCGACATAAATTTTTTGTATGATCATCCATAAATTTAAACCATGAGTAGGGCAATTGCGAATCATCAATTTCATTCTTTCCCAAGATTGGGCAACATGCTCATGATCAAGTTGTTTAAAATTCATAATATCGTTCCTAAGTGAGATGATCTTAGCGAGAGGAAAATACTTAGAGATAAAAGCATCTTTGCACTTGTTCCAAGAATCAATACTATTTTTAGGCAAAGACGAAAAACCAAACTTTAGCACGATCTCTAAGAGAAAATGGAAATAACTTCAATTTAACAATATCATTATCCGTATATTTTTTCTTTTGCATCTCACACAAATAAACAAAGTTGTTTAGATGGGTAGGGACATCTTCACTAGGAAGGCTGGAGAATTGATCTTTCATAACAAGATTCAGCAAAGCAGCATTGATTTCACAAGACTCAACATCATTAAGAGGAGCAATCGGAGTACTAAGGAAATCATTATTATTGGTACTGAAAAAATCACACAATTTGGTATTATCTTGTGCCATGGCGACAAGTAATCCAACACACAAGAAAATAGAAAAAGGCAAGCGAAAGAAAGGGGAAGAAAAAGGCAAGCGGAAAAGAGAGGAGATTGGGAAAGAGAGGGCGAATAAAACTTCAAGGGTGAAGTGGGGGAGAGGAAAACGAGAGGCAAATGGCAAATAATGTAAATGCGAGGGAGATGAGTATGTGATGGGTACTTGGTATGTCTTGACTTGAGCGAAGACCTCCCCGGCAACGGCGCCAGAAATCCTTCTTGCTACATCTTGAGCTTGTGTTGGTTTTCCTTAAAGAGGAAAGGGTGATGCAACACAGTAGCATAAGTATTTCCCTCTGTTTTTGAGAACCAAGGTATCAATCCAGTAGGAGGCTCCTCACAAGTCCCACGAACCTACACAAACAAACAAAGAACTCGCAACCAATGCGATAAAGGGGTTGCCAATCCCTTCACGGCCACTTGCAAAAGTGATATCTGATAGAGATAATATGATAAGATAAATATATTTTTGGTATTTTGTGATATAGATTGGAAAAGTAAAGATGCAAATAAAAGTAGATTAAAAGCGTATATGATAGAAGATAGATCCGGGGGCCATAGGTTTCACTAGAGGCTTCTCTCAAAATAGCATAAGTATTACGGTGGGTGAACGAATTACTGTCGAGCAATTGATAGGAAAGCGAATAATTATGAGATTATCTAGGCATGATCATGTATATAGGCATCACATAGACCGACTCCTGCATGCATCTACTACTTTTACTCCACACATCGACCGCTATCGAGCATGCATCTAGAGTATTAAGTTCATAAGAACAGAGTAGCACTTTAAGAAAGATGACATGATGTAGAGGGATAAACTCAAGCAATATGATATAAACCCCATCTTTTTATCCTCGATCGCAACAATACAATACGTGCCTTGCTGCCCCTGCTGTCACTGGGAAAGGACACCGCAAGATTGAATCCAAAGCTAAGGACTTCTCCCATGGCATGAAAGATCAATCTAGTAGGCCAAACCAAACCGATAATTCAAAGAGACTTGAAAAGATTACTCAATCACACATAAAAGAATTCAGAGGAGATTCAAATATTTCTCATAGATAAACTTGATTATAAACCCACAATTCATCGGATCTCGACAAACACACGGCAAAAAGAGTTACATCGAATAGATCTCCACAAGAGAGGGGGAGAACATGGTATCGAGATCCAAAAAGAGAGAAGAAGCCATCTAGCTAATAACTATGGACCCGAAGGTCTGTGGTAAACTACTCACAACTCCTCGGAAGGGCTATGGTGTTGATGTAGAAGCCCTCCATGGTGGATTCCCCCTCCGGCAGAACACCGGCGATGGCTCCAAGATGGGATCTCCTGGATACAGAAGGTTACGGTGGCGGAAATATTTCTTCGGTGGCTCCCTTGATGGTTTCGGGGTATATGGGTATATATAGGAGGAAGAAGCACGTCGGTGGACGCCTGAGGGGCCCACGAGATAGGGGGCGCGCCCTATAGGGGGGGGGGCTCCACCCCCATGGCTTCCTCGGCTGCTTCTTGACTTGCACTCCAAGTCCACTGGATCACGTTCGTTCCAAAAATCACGCTCTCGAAGGTTTCATTCCGTTTGGATTCTGTTTGATATTCCTTTTCTTCGATATACTGAAATAGGCAAAAAAACAGCAATACGGGATGGGCCTCTGGTAAGTAGGTTAGTCCGAAAAATGATATAAAAGTGTAAAGTAAAGCCCATAAACATCCAAAACAGGTAATATAATAGCATGGAACAATAAAAAATTATAGATACGTTGGAGACGTATCAAGGCGTTTGAACTTGCATTTGGTATCGCGAAGACAATTATGGTTTGTAATATTTGCTTCTGGATTTGCTTCGAGATTCGGCGGTTTCCTTCCTATTTGCTTTGCATTTTACGTCGGCCCCGCGCATACCTCAACCGCCGTTAGCCCCGACCGGAAACCAGGGCGGAACCAAGGAGTGAGGGGCTACGTGACAAGTTAGGCTCCTGAGTCGCGATGATCAGGAGTCCCCCTTGACGTGCAAACAGCAAATAGGGAGGGAAAGTAGGGGTAGTTCTAGTGTTCTACGTCGGTAAAGCCTGGCCCCACGCATACCTCAACCGCCGTTAGCCCCGACCGGAAACCAGGACGGAACCAAGGAGTGAGGGGCTACGTGACGAGTTAGGCTCCTGAGTCGCGATGCTCAGGAGTCCCCCTTAACATTCAAATGACCTTCATACCTTGGCTCCACTCAGGGAGAGGCGCGCCACGATCAGGTCCGAGGGACCTGGCTGGGTGGCGTGCGCTCGGGCGTGACCCGGGCGCAGCCCCCGTGCCCAGCCCCCTCGCGTGACGCACCCGAGGGAAGGTGTTGCGATGAGGCCAGACACTAAGCTCTAGGCTCCTGAGGTTGATACGACCGTGGGCCACCCTCAGTTGTTTATCACCAGCGCGGAGCATAGCGCTTCTGTATGTGTACGGGCATAGCCGCTCCTCGGAAGTGTCGTCAGCCATCGCGGAGCATGGTGCTTCCACTGGTACGTGGGAGGGGGGGCCTCCGGGAGGAGCCCCCGGGGCGTGTACAGCCCCACCCTGACACGTGGCTTGCACGACAGGGCTGGACGAGATGTATCTGGGCACTCGTGAGCCAGCGCGGGACTCACGAGGCCCTACCTCAAGGCGGGTTGCGCCTGATCTTGAGCCTTTGGTGGATGTGTGTTCCTACAGGATGGTTAGATAGAAAATGCTCTACGTCCTCAGGTCCCGGCCCTCGAGCGAGCTCAGCTGCCGCTGGTATGCCAGGTCGCGATGCCGTGGTCAAGGCCAGGGGGTGAGGGCTGGAGAGCCAGTAAGAGCTCCTGAGTCGCTATGCTCAGGAGCCCCCTTCTAACGCGCAAGCGATTTGTATGAGGGAGAGAAGGCCTGTGATAGGCGGCATGTGATAATCATAGGCAGATTAAGCGTGAAAGGCAAATCAGCTTAGATAAAAGCGGGAGGGATACATGCCACTGGGTCAGGCCCGAGCGGCTTAGGGGATGATGCAGCCCGAGGGGCGCCCCCCAACAAGGTAAACTAAAGACATAAGCAAAAGGGGTACATGCCTCAGAGACAGACCCACGCGACCTGGGAATGATGCAGCCCTGAGGGTGCTCCCAGCTGAAATGAACTCGGAAGATGTCACCTGGAACCATTGTAGAGGGGTGTGTTGGAGTAGCTGAAGATGCGCGGTGAAGAGACCGGCCCTCATGATCCACGGGAGCCCTGAGCCTCGGGAGGCTCTTGGAGCCCAGGCGGTTCCCCGAGGACCATCTCCATCTCCACCAGGACCGCGCGATGCTTGGCCTCCTGAGCCGCCAGAATGCTCCATAGATGGCGCTGGTGAGTAGTAGTCGTGTTTGGCAGGCCGAAAGGCATGCGAACGTAGCTGTGCGGCGGACCCTCGCAACGTCCCACACGCGAAGGCCAGAGGCTCTCCTGAGACGCAGCCCGGTTGAGCCCCAGTAAGTCGATGCAGACGCGCAACCCGCCATCCTCGCCTGGATGGGGAGCTACGCCAGGCAAGCGGCGATCACCGTGTATGACTCTTGATTCCTGAAGCTCCTGAGTGGCCTTGGTGATGAACTCCTGAGGGTTGGGCCTTCCTTGCCCCATGCCTTCCTAAGGGAAACGTGCTGCGAAGCACGCCTCCAAGTGGTGCCCGAGCGCCTCCCTTGTAATCTTGGCAAAGCCTGAGGCCCTCCAAAAGAGAGCCCCCGAGCCCTGCCCGAGGAGGGCGCCGGGCGTGCCTTCCTATGTGATGGAGGGAGGCGCCCCTTGCACGGGTGCAGATCCTGATGCGACACCTCCGGAGATGCCAACCTCCTGAGGCCTTGATCCGGGCAATGTTTTCTTCTTCTTGGGAACTACCTCAGGAGGGTTCTCGCTCTTGCAGTCTGGGTCCTCAATTGATGCAGCTTGAAAGGCGCGCTCGAGTGAGCACACCGTATCCCTTTCTTCACAAGGTACTATGATGATTCCGCCGCTTCCTGGCATCTTGAGGACATTGTAGCCATGGTGGGTCACCGCCCTGAACTTGGCCAGGGCCGGATACCCGAGGATGGCATTGCATGGCAGGTGAATATGGGCAACGTCGAAGTCGATGAGCTCGGTATGGTAGTTGTTGCACTGTTCGAAAGTGACAGGGAGGCAGACCTGCCCTATCGGGGTAGTGGAGCCATCAGTAACTCCTGAGAAAGGCTTGGTAGGCTAGAGTTGATATGTAGGAACTCCGCGGGGTCGGTGGTGCCGTCGTAGCAAGGAGGCAGGTACAGATTGAACTTGTCGGGCCAGGCGATGCTACGCAACTCGGTGGTGAAGGCGCGGCAGCCTGCCGTGGCCGCCGGAGCTCTTTGCAGACGCGGGACCTTCTCTTGATGGTTCTCGCGCGCTGCCGCCTGTGGCAGCGCGGGGTCTTGGCGTGCTGGTGCAGGGACGCGGTCTTGCTGTGCTGGTGTAGGGAGCACGTGAGCGCCTTCTTGAGGCCGAGGGATTTCTTGGCAGCTTCTTTCTTGCCATGCAGGCGCTGGACGCGATGGGTCGCGTCCGGGAGCCGCGCGCCTTGGAGCCAGGGTGCCTTCTCGGGGAGGAGGTGGCGGAGGCACCCCCTGAGCCGCATCGCCCATGCCGGGCGGAGGGCGAGGCAGCGAGAGGGACGACGAAGGAGAGCCCCCTGCGGTGCTGACAAGCTCGGTGATGCAAGCGAGCCAGTCCTCGTAGAGGTCGTAGACGAGGCGGTAGTGCAGGAGCTCACGTGCTAGGAGCAACGCGGCCTACGCGTCCGTGGGGCCGCGATGAACCAGCTGGGGTCAGCAATGGAGTGGCGGTGCGGCCTTCCCGCCACACCGAGGGGTGCAGCGAAGATGCTTGCTGCACGTTCCCCGCCGGGCCGGTGGCGGCGTGGGAAGCAAGCGACGGAGAACGACGAGGAGGCCCACCGACACGAGTCGTCTGGGTGACGTGGGCGGCGAGAGCTGCCCGGCGCTCGGCGCGAGCTCGACGAGCATCTGCCATGGATGCGACGAAGCGATGGGACGCAGATTAGCGAAGAAAAGATTCTGACGCACCCCTACCTGGCGCGCCAAATGTCAGACATCGGGTTCCGGCAAAACCCTTAAGGTTCGAACTCTGGGGTGCGTACCAAGATCTTCTCCCTACCGATCCACGCCCACAACTTTGCCGCGATTCTAAGCTAACACGATGAACAACACCAGGGACGCAAGGTTTATACTGGTTCAGGCCACCATTGTGGTGTAATACCCTACTCCAGTGTGTGGTGTGTGGATTGCCTCTTGGGCTGATGATGAACAGTACAAAGGGGAAGAACAGCCTCGCGAGGAGAGGTGTTCTTGTGCTGGTGTGGTGTGTGGATGAACTGAATGATCTCCCTTTCCTATGGTGGTGGCTAGTCCTATTTATGGAGGCCCTGGTCCTCTTCCCAAATATTGAGCGGGAAGGGATTCCACAACGGCGGGATTTGATGGGGGACAGCCAGTACAGGCTATCCTGACTAAAGGTGGTCTTCGACTGCCAAAGGCACTGGCGATGACGCCGTCTTGGGCTCCACAGTGACCTCCGTCCCGCCGTCCTACTGGTCTTGGTCTTGTTGCACCGATATGGAAACCTTTGCTTGATACCTCGGTACTCCGCGCCCGCACTTGCTCCCTTTGCACCAAAGAGGAAATGAGGACACTGCGCAGGTTGGCGCCCGCCTGGCGCCCGCCTGGTCTTGATCGTCATGGCTTGCGTCATGTGCACCTCGCGAGGTACCCCTCGCCTTGATTTCTCCGCCTCCTCGCGAGCCTACCTGGTGAGGCCGCCCCTGAGAAAGCCTTGCATCATCCGTCCGCGAGGCTTGCCCCCTTGCGAGGGTCTTGAACTTGGGTTGCTGAAGACGGGCCGTACTGAGCCACTGCTAAAGCCACGCCGTAGGCCACAGATAGCCAAGTCTGGGGACCCCCGTTCCCAGAATGCTGACAGAAAGATTATGCAATCCTTTCTCCATAGGATGATACGATGTATGGCCTCTCCTAGTGTGTGCTCCTCGTCACCTCCAGGAAGGTCAAGCGCTAGCCCCGAATATTGGTCCACCACCTCATCAACCACGACACGAGCATAACCGGCTGGAATCATTCTGCAATGGTAGGTTGCTCCGGGGGGATTTGTATAAGCAACGGCGTCCGCCGGCTTCACGGATAAGTTCTTTATTTGAAGTGTAGCTCACAATTAGTGTTCTCCATGATGTCATCCATAGGGTATCTATCCAGCAGTGCGTCGCCCGGGGCGGAACCCACGCTGCTTCTCGGCATGGATGGGATGGTGCTATCCAATCATGGATCATCCGCTAGCTGCTGCCACTACTGAGACCCCCTTTCCTGGCTAAGCAAGTCGATCTGCTGCTGCTGCCGCTGCAATTTGAGTGCCAAGTCCGCGTGCGCTGATTCTAGGCCTTGAAGTCATTCTGCTTCCTGCTTCCTCTGCTCGTCCTCCAACTTCTTCTTCTTCTCCTCCTCCATCTTCCTTCTCGCACGGCTTCTGTAGTCGGCGTTCCAGTCAGAAAAGCCCTCATACCACGGAATAATGCCCTTGCCTCGCGTTCTTCCGGGGTGTTCAGGATTTCCCAGGGCACGCGTAAGCTCGTCGTTCTCTCTGTTGGGCCTGAACACCCCCTCTCGAGCTTCTTCTATTGCTTGAACTAACTTAACATCGGCTGCTTTAAGACATGCCTTCTTCGAAACCTAGCCTGTCTTCGGGTCCAACGCCCCCCATGCGCATAGAACCAAGTTCTGCACCTAGGGGGCCAGCTCAATGTAACTGGAGTGACCTGTGTTGGTGTCAAAACCTGCGGATCTCGGGTAGGGGGTCCCGAACTGTGCGTCTAAGGCTAATGGTAACAAGAGGCTGGGGACACGATGTTTACCCAGGTTCGGGCCCTCTCGATGGAGGTAATACCCTACTTCCTGCTTGATTGATCTTGATGATATGAGTATTACAAGAGTGGATCTCCCACGAGATCAGAGAGGCTAAACCCTAGAAGCTAGCCTATGGTATGATTGTTGATGATAATGATGATGAGTCCTACGGACTAAACCCTCCGGTTTATATAGACATCGGAGGGGGCTAGGGTTACACAGAGTCGGTTTACAAAGGAGGAGATCTACATCCGGATCGCCAAGCTTGCCTTCCACGCCAAGGAGAGTCCCATCCGGACACGGGACAAAGTCTTCCATCTTGTATCTTCATAGTCCAACAGTCCGGCCAAAGTATATAGTCCGGTAGTCCGGATACCCCCTTATCCAGGACTCCCTCAGTAGCCCCTGAACCAGGCTTCAATGACGATGAATCCAGTGCATAGATTGTCTTCAGCATTGCGAGGCGGGTTCCATCTCTGAACACTCCAAGATAAATTCCGAACACAAGGACCATGTACGCTCTGCAAGATAACATTCCATATATCACCATAGAGAGAATAATAATAATCCACGAATCCAATCTGCTGACAATTCTTCCAAGAGCGACATCACGCCACGGTCCGGTTTTTATTCGAACCGTTCCTACAACTTGCTACCGCACACACCACGAGGCGGTTTCCTTGGCACGTCCTGTCAGAGCAGAGATTGTGTTCCCCTTATTGTGGGATTCTCATCAATACGGGTATGGGTAATCCAACCATGCCTGTTGGCTTGAACCATGTTTTTAGGCAAGTCCCGAACGACCACGTTTGGGGACGCTTGATATTCTTCCCCCTTTATAAAGGAGCCGAGGCCTATCCCTCTGTCTCCATGCTCGCACATCTCGCACCCTGAGTCCCAACACCTAAAGTCCGAGCTTAAGCACCCCGGATCTTCAATCATGCCCAGATCTGGCCATCAAGGCCGATGGATGGCTTACTCTGTCATAGAGGAGGATATTGTGAAGCTTAGGGAGGCTGGATATTTGACCGCCGATGTCAAGCACAGGCTTCCTGCTCCCGAACAGGTTATCCCCTCTCCCGAGACCAACGAGAGCGTCGTATTTGTCTCCCACTTCCTCCGGGGCTTAGGTCTTACTCTTGATCCCTTCGTGAGGGGGCTCATGCACTACTACGGGCTAGATTTCCACGATCTAGCTCCGGATTCCATCCTCCACATCTAATTTATCGTTGTGTGCGAAGCCTTCCTTCACATTGCCCCCCACTTCGGCTTATGGCTCAAGACTTTCGATGTGAAGCCGAAGATAATTAAGGAGCAACACGCAGAGTGCGGAGGTGCCATAATAAGCAGGAACGCTGATGCCCCATGGCCCAAAGGCTCCTTCCTGGAGGTATCTGATTTATGGCAAAGGAGGTGGTTCTATGTCACAGCTCCCCGAGGCTCAAAGTGGGCGGCCATGCCTACCTTCGGCTCGGGCCCTCCACCTCAACTGGCATCGTGGGCCAACGCGGCACTAAACTAGGGGCCTGCGAATGATGTACCAACGCTACAAAGCCGTATTCGGGAGCTCCTCGAGAGGGACATTAGTCTCGACAAAATAATCCAAGTAATGCTAGTCCGACGGATCCTGCCGTGCAAACGCCGGCCTCTCTGGATGTGAGAATTCAATCTAGAAGGTCCGCAGACCATTCAACACTTCTTCGGCATGACGCCCGAAGGGATGTACAAGTTGTTCTTCGGACCACGAATAAATTGTCCGGACACCACCGAGGATGCGGGCCTGAGCTGCAATCGCATCGATACCCAAGTAAGTAACCCTATAACCGAATACCTTGCTTATATTTGTCATGGCATTGATCTGAACACTGTCCGCAACCAGGATTGGCTTAGTAAGGCGGAGAGGATCAGGTGTCCGGCCCCTCTTCCCGAAGGTTCGCCTGGCCCGACAATGGCCAGGATTCTTGAACGGACACTAAGTCGGGTGCCACCAGAGAGAGCTGAAGGGGAGAGCGGGGAGGCCAAGAGTGGGCCTCATGCATTGCGCATCCGAACCGGGGGAATCTGCTCCTCCATGGAGGAGGAGAATCGGGGAGGCGATTCTGAGGTTTCCTCCCCCCGCGGGAAGAAGTGGGCCACCTCCTAAGATTTGGAGACGGGGGGGCCTAAACAAG
Source organism: Triticum aestivum (assembly GCF_018294505.1). Taxonomy (NCBI): domain Eukaryota; kingdom Viridiplantae; phylum Streptophyta; class Magnoliopsida; order Poales; family Poaceae; genus Triticum; species Triticum aestivum. The sequence continues at coordinate 709,356,148 of NC_057813.1, read as the reverse complement.
GGAAAAGAACTTCGCCAAAGGGCCCTGCCCCGAAGGGCGTCCTCACTGCACAGTGCCCGCCAACGGGCCAGCCCTCCACCAAGCTGTAAGTTTAATTAAGCAAAGATCTTATTGCTTTTTCCTCTGAGAGTAATAACCGGGACCTTGGTTTTTGTAGCCCGGCCAGCAGTTCATCTCAATTGGGTTCGTCTTCGGGGGATGTTCTTCCGGAGATGATGGAGAGTGAAACCCCACCTGCCTCTCCGCCCCGTGAGGCAGGCGACCCTGAGGTATCATCACGGAGGAGTCCGTATCTAATGGGTCCAGAAGCTAACACTTCGGCCGCCCCGAGCCCAGCGCGTTCGGCTCCTGTGGCGGACAATGGAAAGGGTCTGGGAGAGTCTGGTGTGCGACCGAACACGCTGACGGGCCTCCTGGAGTCAGCTGATCTCTTAGAGGATCATCATACCCTAATGGGTATGGTGTCGGAGAAAATTTCCTCCGCCACAAGTGGTTTAAACGAAGCTTTTAGGAGCCTGCTCAAAGGCTTTGAGGTAAGCCGCAATTTTCAGTTGAGCCGCACGCGATACATGCGCTCTGTGTAGATAGTAGCCCCTGAGACTGTGGATGCTAGCCCATGGCGGCAACCGGAGGATCAAACTCCTAGTTAATGATCGCACTTGCATTGATGTGCAGGTTGCTAAGGGTTCAGCAATAGACCAGGCCGCTGAATGCGCCAAATTGAGGCGGCAGATTGACGTTGTGGAGGCCGACATCACGCTTGTGAACAAGCGATTCGAGGAGTCGTAGAGTATGCTTTCCTATATCCACATCTATTTTTGCAAGAAGGTTGAAATATTAATGTGATGTTATGTAGTTGCAGGCGGAGCTGCTGCCGTTGAGGCCCTGAGGGCGGAGCTTGCTCTAGCCAAGGAACAAGTTCGGATTAGCAATGCGGCTACTCTAAAGGCAGCCATAGAATTAAAAGCCGAACAGGCCGCTCGTCTCCGAAGCGAGGAGAAGATAGCCGAGAAGGATGTGGAGCTGAGGGACGCCGCCGGCCGGTATGAGCTTCTCGAGAAGGAGAATTAAACAAAGGCGGCCGACCTGAAGAAGGCGATGGATTCGGCTAAAGAGATGCGCTCTCAAATTAGAGACGCACGGGAGGAACTTTGACAAGCAGGAGAAATCGCGGCCGGAAGTCCTTATGTGTTGCAGATGAAGTTTTTAGATCCAAAGTATGCTCCCTTGGATAAGCTATGGAGCTCCGCAGATGAGTATGCAGACTTGGCGAAGAGTGCGGCTGATGCGACCAAGTTATTCAAGGATCATGAGGATAACAAACTGGAGAGGCAGTTCTGGTCGCAATTTAATGCTCCAGCGCGCTCCTTGCCGTTGAGTGAGAAAATGGCTGCTATAGACGAGCTCCATAGGCTTTCCGGCCTTGCAATGAGGTCTGTAATAGACCATCTGTGGCCGAAGGAGCCGAAGCCGGACAGTTACTTTGGTTTGGTGCAACGATTATTTGGAGCCAGAGCGCAGATTGATGCCATGAAGAGATCGGCGTGCATAAAGGGTGCGCGGATGGCTTTTGCCCGTGTGAAAACATATTAGGCGGATATGGAGGCCACCCGTATTGCAACCCGGGGTCCGACTGGAAGCCAGGACCCAGCCGAGCACTATTTTGAGTAGGTCATAGACGGTGCTCGTAGAATAGAGGCCCAGTGCTCCAAGAATGTCATGTTTGAGTGACGAAATTGTAAACAACTATGTGTTTGATTATAGAGGCTGCTTCTTTTTATATATATATATATACTTTTGCCTGTAAGTATTATAGTGTCTCCTGTGCGGCTATTTATATATGCATATAATCATGAAAGTTAGCAGTCGTTGGCTTCAGCCCCCACGCACATAATGCAGGGGTGTTCGAGAAAATATGCGTGAACACGCTTGATCCAACGTCTTGGTCCATTAAGGAGCTGATCGCACGTTGAACCAGGCAACCGGACTATATAGCTGTAACACTTTCGCTTAGCCGTAGGAGTTGAAAGGTGGCGCTACTATATAGGCATCTGGATGTGGTGCGCGTACTTGACCGGTAGACCGGTCCTTCATTAATGCAGGGGAATCCTATAGATTCTGATGAGTCCTCGAGTGGTTGATCAGTCTCTCGCTATATCATGACAGTCAATTTTTGGCTTTCTCTACTGAGGTGCTCATCCAGAATAACCAGGGCACAATCGCAGTAGTTCTCCTTTGGCCGCCTTAGCTGATAGAACAGAATGTAAGGTAGCAAACCCAGGAGCAGGGCTAACCCAACATTTGACCAAAGACATGATTCGGAGCTGATGCATATAAGGCCAAACTCGTGACGCCGAACTCTCCCGAAGGTATTCAGACTTTATAACATATATTGGGCTGAATAATGCCCTTGACCATGTGGTTCCAGTTACGCGCACTTACCTGTCGTGGCAAAAAGCCTAAAACGCCACTGTCCCTTACAGGTGTATGAAATACCCAAGGGACGTTGAGCAACAAGAGATAGTAAAGAAGGTTTACGCAGGGGCTTAATCTAAAGAGAAACCTGTGGGCGGGGCCCTGCTACACGTTTGCGCCTGTGTCTCCATTGTGCCGTATCCTGGAAGGGTGTCGCACTGTTAGTGTCTGTGAGAATGAAAGAAAAAGAAAACATGCGAAAAGTTAGTTATGCTTGAGAAATGTTCGAGATCCGGCCTGTTAACGAGGTTAGCCGAACTATGGGATTGTGTTACATGTTTTCAGCCCGTCGTATTATTTGTGGGGACACATGTGCAGTCTGGCTCATGTTTATCCGAGCCATTGTGAAGAATGGTGTATTGGACTCGTCTAACCATGTCCGTGGTCTTGATGACCGGTCATGCATTCCGGTGGGAGAGGCTGCCTCGAGTCCGGCAGCGGGAACTGCCGCATACTGTTCTGTGTTTCCGCTAACCATGATGATGCCGCGTGGACCGGGCATTTTGAGTTTAAGGCAGGCGTAGTTTGGTATTGCGTTAAAGCAAGCGAAGGCCAGTCTTCCAAGCAATGCATGATAGTCGCTGCTGAAGGGAGCGATGTTGAAGAGTAAGTTCTCGCGTCTGAAATTGTCGGGAGAACCGAATGTTACTTCTAACACAAGGGAGCCCCAGCAATGGGCCACGACGCCTGGAATTACTCCACTGAAGGTGGCGTTGTTTTGATTTATTCTGGATGGGTCTATCCCCATCCTGCGGATGGTGTCTTGATATATCAAATTAAGACTACTGCCGCCGTCCATTAGGACGCGAGTAAGATGTTATCCATCAATTATTGGGTCGAGCACCAAGGCAGCCGATTCTCCGTGCCGGATACTGGCCGGGTAGTCCCTATGATCAAAAGTGATCAGACATGTTGCCCAGGGATTAAATTGGGGGGCTACAAAATCTGCATGAGTTGCGTGTACCGTGTTTACCGTTTTGACTTCCGGTGGGAATTGTTTCTGGCCCCTAGTGTTCGGCTGGTGAGGTTCATCCTCGTCTTCGCTTGGTGTTTCCCTTCCCTTATGTTCGGCGTTTAACTTGCCGGCCTGCTTGAAAACCCAACATTCTCTATGGGTATGATTTGCAGGTTTGTCGGAAGTGCCATGGATTTGGCACAATCTGTCCAGGACTTTGTTCAGGCCAGATGGTTCCTCTTTACTGCCGTTAAATGGCTTTTTTCCTTGACCAGGTCAAGAGCCCCTGAATCCGGCGTTGATCACTGTGCTGTCCGGACTATCCTTATTCCGACGATTGTTCTTAGTGTGCCCTGGCTTCCCGTTGCCGTCTCGGATTTCGGATGTGCCTGGGTCGCCAGTGCCTTTACGAGCCAACCAGCTGTCCTCGCCCGCACAAAATCGGGTCATTAGGCTTGTTAAGGCTGCCATCGTTCTCGGCTTTTCTTGGCCGAGGTGTCTGGCAAGCCGCTCGTCTCGGATACTGTGTTTGAAGGCCGCTAAGGCTTCGGCGTCTGGACAGTCGACAATTTGATTCTTCTTAGTGAGGAATCTATTCCAAAGCTTGCGGGCTGACTCTCTGGGCTGCTGTATTATGTGACTTAGATTGTCAGCGTCTGGAGGCCGGACACAGGTCCTTTGAAAGTTGGCCCTGAAAGCATCCTCAAGTTCCTCCCAACTTCCAATTGAGTTTTCGGGGAGGCTTTTTAGCCAATGACGGGCTGGTCCTTTTAACTTGAGGGGGAGGTATTTGATGGCGTGGAGGTCGTCCCCACGAGCCATGTGTATGTGAAGGATAAAATCTTCAATACAGACCCTAGGGTCCGTCGTTCCATCGTATGACTCTATATTAACGGGTTTGAATCCCTGTGGAAATTCATGATCCAGCACCTCATCCGTGAAGCACAAGGAGTGCGCACCCCCTCTGTATCTGGCCGTGTCGTGGCCTGCTGCCGGCTGTTGTTGCTCCCGGTGTTGATTCCGGACTGGTATTCGATCAACATGATCATTGTGGTGACCATAATCCCGCGTTGGAGCCTGTCCTCTAGACCCGTAGATGGACCTGGCCGCACTGGCCTTTTTGTCCAGGAGCTCTCGTAAATTGTGTGCAGTATCAGTGGCTGCTCTATCGCGGCCATGAGTTGGTTGGTCCGGCTGAGTAGCTGTATTGTTTTTGGGCCGAGCGGGTGCTGCGGCTTCATTGTCGAATTCGGGTAGCAGTTTGCGCTTTGGGTAGCTCTTTGTGTGGCGATTATCGCCATGTTTTCCTTTGGTGTCCAGCACCTTATTCCATTGTCGGTTGAGCATATCTTGTGCGGCCTTAAGCCTTTGCTTCTACTTCTTCAGGCTCCGTGCTATGACCAGGAGTTTTCGACGGAGTTTGTCTTGTTTTGTCTGTTGTTCCGGGATGATGAACGCATCGTCAACCGGACTATTATCTTCTTTGGAGGTAGCATGATGAGTTTGGCCCTCTGAGTTGTGATCGGGCGTCTGCTCCGGGCTATGTTCGGCATGACCTGGTTTATCCTGCTCCATCACTGGGTCCCTATGGTCGTTGTTGCCTTCGAAATCAACTGGAGTGTCATCCTGTTTTGGGTTTTTATCGCTATTTTTACTGTGACTGGACCTAAGGCGGTGCCTACGCCGTCGTTTTTGCTTTTGCTCGGGGGGTTTATCCTTCGTTGTGTCCCTTTTGTCAACATTGTCTTCTTTGGGAGTGTCCACCATGTAGACGTCGTATGATGAAGTGGCAGTCCAGCGCCGCGTGGGCGGTGGTTCTGGATCTTCCCCGGCATCAACGTCCATACGGTCGATGTTATTTGGGTCAATGTCAAGCATATCTGTTAGGTCATCGACAGTGGCTATAAAGTGGGTGGTGGGTGGGTCGCGATTTTCTTTGTCCTCTGTATTCCACACGGGATGGACATAGTTCGGCCAGGAGTCTTCTGACAGGGAGAGAGACTTTAATGAATCCAGCATGTCTCCGAAGGGTGAGTGCTGAAAGATATCCGCAGCGGCGAACTCCATGACTGGAGCCCAGTCATATTCGATGTGCACCAGTGCGCACGGTCCGGAACACACCAACGGGGATGAGTCTGGGGGTCCGAAGACACAGATGCCTTTAGGAGAGAAGTCTGTGTTCGGCTCCAACACCGAGGAGCGTGCGGCCTCCGGGGCGGGGTCCATCCACCCGTCCTTGGAAGGCACGACCTGCTCTGCAACAAAGTCCGGAGCGGTGGCAGGTGCGACGTTCCGAATACTGTCCGACTGCAGATCTAGGTCATGCTCATCGTGATTGTTCGATGTTCCTGACACAGGCCCGAATCCGTCGAAGATCAGGTCTCCGTGGATGTCGGCAGTGTAGTTTAGGTTTCCAAACCTGACCTGATGGCCAGGGGCGTAGCTATCGATCTGCTCCAGATGGCCAAGCGAATTGGCCCGCAGCGCGAAGCCACCAAACACGAAGATCTGTCCGGGGAGAAAAGTCTCGCCCAGGACAGCGTGGTTGAAGGTTGGAGAAGCCATCCAGCCTTGCAGCAACGACACAAAGGAACTCTCAATGAAAGCACCAATGTCGGTGTCAAAACAGGCGGATCTCGGGTAGGGGGCCCCGAACTGTGCGTCTAAGGCTAATGGTAACAGGAGGCTGGGGACACGATGTTTACCCAGGTTCGGGCCCTCTCAATGGAGGTAATGCCCTACTTCCTGCTTGATTGATCTTGATGATATGAGTATTACAAGAGTGGATCTACCACGAGATCAGAGAGGCTAAACCCTAGAAGCTAGCTTATGGTATGATTGTTGATGATAATGATGATGAGTCCCACGGACTAAACCCTCCGGTTTATATAGACACCGGATGGGGCTAGGGTTACACAGAGTCAGTTTACAGAGGAGGAGATCTACATCCGGATCGCCAAGCTTGCCTTCCATGCCAAGGAGAGTCCCATACGGACACGGGACGAAGTTTTCCATCTTGTATCTTCATAGTCCAACAGTCCGACCAAAGTATATAGTCCGGCAGTCCAGATACCCCCTTATCTAGGACTCCCTCAACCTGTGTAGCCAACATCTCTTGCTCGGACTTATGCCACTTAGGCATTACCATCGCGTAGCCACCTGGCCCCAATCTATGGAATTGCTCTTTTTTTGCGGCATTGGCCTTGTTTTTTCTGGACCGTTCCTTAGATAATTCTGATTCCTTGAATTTCACGAAAGCGGGCCAGTATTCTCTTTGGTTCTCCAGTGTTCCCTTGAATTCTAGAGTCTTCTTTCCTTCTTTGACATATTTATTCCATACAGTTTTCTTGTGGTTGTTGAATGCAATTGCCATCTTCCTAAGAGCAGCGTCCTTGATTTTCTCCACATCTGCAGCTGCAAAATGATCTGGTAGGGTGAAATGTTCCAAGAGATTTTTCCAAAGCACAGTTTTTGCTCTGTCGTTGACAAAAGTAAGATCAGGACGGGGCTTTGATGGCTCTTTCCATTCTTGAAGGGAGATCGGGAGTTTGTCCTTCACAAGAACTCCGGACTGACGAACGAACTTGTTCGCAATGTTCTTAGGTGCTATTGGTTCTCCATTAGTTTTGATGGCATCGATGTTGTACTTTACGCCGTCCTTCAACTTTTTGCCCGGGCCTCTCTTTCTGCCTGTAGAAGATTTGCTCGATCTGGAGGGCTAAAAGAACAAAGATTGATTCATTAATATATCTTCAAATCATTTAAAACATGTGAGATCACCAGATGCCTGCTTATATAAATATACCTCACCAGTCTCTGTTAATTCAAGATCAACATTTTCTTTGCCAACTTCAAGATCAACATTTTCTTCTCCATCATAATCATAGTCGCCATCCATGACTTCATCAATTCGGTCGTCGCGATCGAATATCAGCTCATCATCACCCTCCCCGGTATTGTTCAGATATTGGGAGCCATCATCTTCTTCATTTTGATCATCTGGCCCGCGAGGGGAGCGTATGATCTCGAACAGGTCCTCTTATCCCTCTCTACCAGTATTGTCCGCCATAGCTTTTATTTAACTAATCCAGAAGAAATATAAAACAATTTAGTATTCAAATTACAATGCATGCATGTAATCAATAAGGAAATCCTGAATCATAGTACATAATATGCATCGTCTCGAATAATATATAATCTCGAATACATCGTCTCGTATATTATATATCGAATACATCACTAACTAGCTAGCTAATAAAGATGGAATACTACAGAATAATCTAGGCCACTCGCGGTTCCTGAGGCGCGGGCGGTGGACACCCAAAGAGAAGGAACCATCACGGGATCATAGCTCCGGTGATCTCCCAAAAGACTCTGCCAGGTATTGGAGAACCTGACATCCATAGCAGCCATGTAGTGACGGACTTGCTTGTTCTCCTCCCTAACATGGCGACGCACCACCTCCGGCGGGGCCGGCTCCCTCTGCACCGAAAGTGGATCACGGGAACGCCACCAAAGGAGCTCAGGGTCGACGACGGGACCTGGGTTCCTCACCAAGCGGCGAGCCCCTAATGGTAGCACCTCCCAGTGCCATCCCGGCGGAGCCCAGTCCCGGACATGGGTGCTCTGAAGCAGGACGTCGTCGCGAACGGGTCGATGGCGAGGATGCGGGCCGGGCATCATCGAGAACAAATACTATACACCGCATAAGTAACAATTTTTAAATGATTGGATTGTGATTTCTTATATGCAAATTCTAAATTTATATAACTAAAATTATAAGAAACTAAAAACTAACATTTCTATAATATTTGTAACATTTCTATAACAATTTGAAATTAATCTAATTCATCTAGCTAAAACTAACATTTCTAAAATTTCTAACATTTCTATAACATTTCTATATACTATGACATTAATCTAATCTAATTAATTAATTCATCTAAAACATTTGTATAAAAAACAGAAAAAACTAAAAACTAAAAACTAAAAACAGGATCGTGTGTGTGTGGGCGCGCGCGCGCACGTGTGTGTGTGTGTGTGTGTGTGTGTGTGTGTGTGTGTGTGTGTGTGTGTGTGTGTGTGTCTGTGTGTGTGCGCGTGTGTGTGTGTGTCTGTGCACGCGCGTGTGCACCTACGGCGCCGATGGCGCGGCGGCGCGGCGCCGGCGCGGAGGGAGGAGAGGGGCCGGGGAGAGGGGCTCACAGCGCGGGCGAGGTTGAGGTGACGGCGATGGCGACAGCGAGGCGAGGGGACGACGAGGAAGAGGGGACGACGAAAGACGGCGACGGGGACGGTGATGGGGGCGGCGACGAGGGGCGGCAGCGACGGCGACGGACGGCGACAGACGGTGACGGGGACGGCGACGAGGGCGGTGACGAGGGGCGGCAGCGAAGGGGTAGAGGAGAAGAAGCAGAGGGAGAGATGAGAAACTGAAAATTTTGAAGTGTTTTCTTATATAGGACCCCCCTTTAGTACCGGTTATAGCCACCAACTGGTACTAAAGGGTTGTTTTGGCCAGGCGAAGCAGCAGGAAGCGCACCCCCTTTAGTACCGGCTGGTGGCTACAACCGGTACTAAAGACCCCCCCCTTTAGTACCGGTTGGAGCCACCACCCAGTACTAAAGGGTGTGCGCTGGCGCAGGTGCGGTGCGGGCAAGTTTAGTCCCACCTTGCTAGCCGAGGGGTGCCCGCACCTGTTTAAAAGCCCCGGCGTGGCTGCTCTCTCGAACTCCTCTCCAAAGCAGGCTTCTGGGCCTAACTATATAGCTCTGCCCTGTGGGCCTACTAGGCCTTGCGGGCCTGCATCCTGGCCCAACTACAGGTTGGGTTACTAGTCGTATGCACGCCGCTGTGGCCCAGTAGGTTGGCTTTTTTTATTTAGTTTTTGTCTCAAGTTTTTTTCTTTTCTACTTTATCTTTTTTCATTTATTTACTTCTGAATATTTTTTCTTTAGGTACAAAAAATTACAAACTTTCTGTTAGTGCCAGTAGTTTTCAAATTTGAATAGTTTAAATTTGAATTATTTGACGAACTAATTTGTAGACGAAGTGCATCCAGTTTTTGCACATAAAATTTCTTCGCGTTTCATATGCCAAAACAGATAAGTACCCTACCCTAACTATTACAAAGATCCCCTCCGGTTTGTTTGAAGCGGCACTTTCCAGATATATAAGTCCGGAAAGTCACTACAGAAGAAAGTGATGACGGTGAAGCCTATCACATCCCAGAGTGGGATCTTTGGGTGTGAAACTTTTTATTTGCGTGTGTCCCTTTGGGCCGTAACCATGGACAATCTTCATCATTTAACTAGATGATCAGATCAATATTCATTGTGAATGGAGCAATTTCATCAAACTTTTCATAATCTTTTGACATGTCTGTCTTATCATCCACTCCCATGATGTTTCTTTTCCCTGAAAGAACTATGTGGCGCTTTGGCTCATTGTATGATGCATTCGCTTCCTTATCTTTTCTTTTTCTCGGCCTGGTAGACATGTCTTTCACATAGAAAACCTGCACCACATCATTGGCTAGGACGAATGGTTCGTCTCCATACGCAAGATTGTTGAGATTCACTGTTGTCATTCCGTACTGCGGGTCTTCCGTTACCCCGCCTCATGTCATATTGACCCATTTGCACCGAAACAAAGGGACCTTCAAACCACCTCCATAGTTAAGTTCCCATATGTCCTCTATGTAACCATAATATGTTTCCTTTCCTGTGTTGGTTGTTGCATCAAAGCGGACACCACTGTTTTGGTTGGTGCTCTGATATGTCTCCAATGTATCTATAATTTTTGATTGTTCCATGCTATTATATTATCTGTTTTGAATGATTATGGGCTTTATTATACACTTTTATATTACTTTTGGGACTAACCTATTAACCGGAGGCCCAACCCAAATTGCTGTTTTATTTCCTGTTTCAGTATTTCGAAGAAAAGGAATATCAAACGGAGTCCAAACGGAATGAAACCTTCGGCAGCGTGATTTTTTGGAAGATTATGATCCAGGAGACCTGGTGTGCAAGCCAGGGGGTCATCGAGGAAGCCACGAGATAGGAGGGCGCGCCCCCTGTCTCGTGTGCCCCTCGAGCACCTCCCGACTGACTTCTTTTGCCTATATAATCCTACGTACCCTAAAAACATCGAATATCAAGATAGATCGGGAGTTTCGTCGCCGCAAGCCTCTGTAGCCACCAAAAACCTCTCGGGGGCCCTTCCCGGCACCCTGCCGGAGGGGGGATCCATCACCGGTGGCCATCTTCATCATCCCGGCGCTATCCATGACAAGAAGGGAGTAGTTCACCCTTGGGGCTGAGGGTATGTACCGGTAGCTATGTGTTTGATCTCTCTCTCTCGTGTTCTCTCTCGTGTTCCCTCTATGGCACGATCTTGATGTATCCCGAGCTTTGCTATTGTAGTTGGATCTTATGATGTTTCTCCCCCTCTACTCTCTTGTGATGAATTGAGTTTTCCCTTTGAAGTTATCTTATCAGATTGAGTCTTTTATGAGAACACTTGATGTATGTCTTTCCGTGCTTATCTGTGGTGACAATGGGATATCAAGTGCCTCTTGATGTATGTTTTGGTGACCAACTTGTGGGTTCCGCCCATTAACCTATGCATAGGGGTTGGCACCTGTTCTTGACTCTGTGGTAGAAACTTTGGGGCACTCTTTGAAGTACTTTGTGTTGGTTGAATAGATGAATCTGAGATTGTGTGATGCATATCGTATAATCATGCCCATGGATACTTGAGGTGACAATGGAGTATCTAGGTGACATTAGGGTTTTGGTTTATTTGTGTCTTAAGGTGTCATTCTAGTATGAACTCTATGATAGATTGAGCGGAAAGAATAGATTCATGTTATTTTACTACGAACTCTTGAATAGATAGAACAGAAAGGATAACTTTGAGGTGGTTTCGTACCCTACCATAATCTCTTCGTTTGTTCTCCGCTATTAGTGGCTTTGGAGTGACTCTTTGTTGCATGTTGAGGGATTGTTATATGATCTATCTATATTATTACTGTTGAGAGAACTTGCACTAGTGAAAGTATGAACCCTAGGCCTTGTTTCCTACCATTGCAATACCGTTTACGCTCACTTTTGCCATTAGTTACCTTGCTGTTTTTATAATTTCAGATTACAAATACCTTTATCTACCATCCATATTGCACTTGTATCACCATCTCTTCGCCGAACTAGTGCACCTATACAATCTACCATTGTATTGGGTGTGTTGGGGACACAAGAGACTCTTTGTTATTTGGTTGCAGGGTTGTTTGAGAGAGACCATCTTCATCCTATGCCTCCTACGAATCGATAAACCTTAGGTCATCCACTTGAGGGAAATTTGCTACTGTCCTACAAACCTGTGCACTTGCAGGCCCAACAACATCTACAAGAAGAAGGTTGTGTAGTAGACATCAAGCTCTTTTCTGGCGCCGTTGCTGGGGAGGCTAGGTAAACGGCACTCACACCCCGTCAACTAAGCTCTTTTTTGGCGAGGTGAGTGCTTGAAGGTATATCTTTAGATCTTGCAATCGAATCTTTTTGTTTCTTGTTTTATTACTAGTTTCGTTTATAAAAGAAAACTACAAAAAACGGAGTTGAGTTTGTCTCATACGCTTCGTCTTTTTAATATCTTTCGTGAGAATGATGGAAAGGAAAATTGTGCTCAAGTGCTAGAGGAAGAATGCATTAGAATGTTTGGTACTAAATCTTTGTATGATGAGCATGATTGCAATGTTGTTATTATGAATTCCTTGAATAGCCATGATGCTAATGATATGCAAAGCCACAAGCTTGGGGAAGCTATGTTTGATGAATATCATATTTTTTGTCCCCCAAGTTTTGATGAGAATATTTATTATGATGAAAGCATTTCTCCTATTTATGATGATTATATTGATGAAAGTGTGTTTGGAAGAGTGTCAACTTTAGGAAGTAGTGATCCCACTATTTTGGAGGATGTTGAATCTTTTGGAAGAGTGTCAACTTTATTTAGTGATGATTCCACTATTTCAGAAGAGGTTCCAATTGATTATGAGAACAAAGTTGCTATCTATGATGATTATTGTGATGACTTGGATGCTATTAGGAATAATGATAACCATGAAACTAGTCATCATGATTTTAGTTTTCAATTGGATTATGCCTCACATGATATTTATTTTGTTGAGTTTGCTCCCACTATTATTCATGAGAAGAAATTTGCTTATGTGGAGAGTAGTAAATTTTCTATGCTTGTAGATCATGGAAAGAATGCTTTAGGTGCTGGTTATATTGTTAATTCATTCATGATGCTACTGAAAATTATTATGAGAGAGGAACATATGCTTGTAGGAATTGCAATAATATCAAGTTTCCTCTCTATGTGTTGAAATTCTTGAAGCTATGCTTGTTTTATCTTCCTATGCTAGTTGATTATTGTTCCCATAAGTTGTTTGCTCACAAAATCCCTATGCATAGGAAGTGGGTTAGACTTAAATGTGCTAGTCATATTCTTCATGACGCTCTATTTATGTTTCAATTCTTATCTTTCATGTGAACATCATTTCATCATGCCTAGCTAAAAAGGCATTAAAGAAAAGCGCTTGTTGGGAGACAACCCAATATTTACCCTTACTGTTTTTGTGTGTCCACATGATTATGCTACTGTATTAATCATGTTTTATAGCTTTTGTTTCAAAAAAGTGCCAAGTAGAGCCTTTGGGAAGACTTGGGTGAAGTCTATATGATCTTGCTGTAGAAAACAGAAACTTTCGCACTCACGAGAATAGCTGCCATTTTTTTTAATGGAGAGTGATTTTAGGTTGATTCTTTTTGCAGATGAATAATAGACAAATTCCTCAGGTCCAACAATTTATGTCAGAATTTTTTGAGTTCCAGATGTATACGTTTGATACAGATTACTATAGACTGTTCTGTTTTTGACAGATTCTGTATTCATTGTGTTGTTTGCTTATTTTGATGAATCTATGGCTAGTATGTAAGGGTATGAACCATAGAGAAGTTGGAATACAGTAGGTTTTACACCAATATGAATTTAGAATGAGTTCATTACAGTACCTAAGTGGTGGTTTTTTTCTTATACTAACGGAGCTTACGAGTTTTGTTTTGAGTTTTGTGTGGTTGAAGTTTTCAAGTTTTGGGTAAAAGATTCGATGGACTATGGAATAAGGAGTGGCAAGAGCCTAAGATTGGGGATGCCAAAGGTACCCCAAGGTAATATTCAAGGACAACCAAGAGCCTAAGCTTGGGGATGCCCCGGAAGGAATCCCCTCTTTCGTCTTCGTTCATCGGTAACTTTACTTGGAGCTATATTTTTATTCGCCACATGATATATATTTTCCTTGGAGCGTCATTTTATTTTGTTAGTATTTGCTTGATGTTATTTAGATTAATGTTTTGCATCTTTAGTTTCAATAAAAATGTCAAGGATAGCCTTTGCCATGCTTATTTTGCTAGTATACATGTTGCTGTTTGAAAACAGAAAGTTTACCGCTGTTGCAAAAATTCCCTAGAGAAGTCAGAGAACGGCATAATGTTGAATCTTTTTGCATATTAAGCTCTGATAAATTTATTACAGTGGGAATTTTCTCTCATTATTTTTGGAGTTAGGTAAGTATTGATACTTTTGCATTCTTTACAGATTGTACTGTTTTGGCAGATTTCTGTTATGGTTGCATTGTTTGCATATGTTTGCTTGTTTAATGATTCTATTTGAGGATAGGAGTATTAAATATGCAGAGGCATTTAGTATGCAATGTTGAATAATAATTTTAGTGATTTGTTACAGTAGAAAATGATAATGTTTTGCATTGGTTTATACTAACTTATGTCACGAGTTCTTGTTGAGTTTGGTGTGGATGAAGCTTACGAGATTTAGGAAACTAATATTTAAAAGGAATTAAGGAGACACAAAAGCTCAAGCTTGGGGATGCCCAAGGCACCCCAAGATAATATTTCAAGAAGTCTCAAGCATCTATGCTTGGGGATGCCCCGTTAGGCATCCCACCTTTCTTCTGCAACAACTATCGGTTAGTATCGGTCGAACCTAAGTTTTTGCATCTTCACATGAGTCGTGCTATCCTTGCATTGTCATTTTTGTTTTGCTTTGCTTGATGTATGAATAAAATACCAAGATCTGAAATTCTTAAATGAGAGAGAGTCTTCGCATAGTTGCATAATTATTTAACTACTCATTGATCTTCACTTATATCTTGTTGGAGTAGTTTGTCATTTGCTCTAGTGCTTCACTTATATCTTTTAGAGCACGGCGGTGGTTTTACTTTGTAGAAATTAATGAACTCTCATGATTCACTTATATTATTTTGAGAGTCTTAAATGGCATGGTAATTTGAATGAAAACTATCATAGGAGGTGAATTGGATGCCATGATCAATTTGATACTTGATAATTGTTTTGAGATATGGAGGTAGTGATATTAAAGTCATGCTAGTTGGGTGATTATGAATTTAAAGAATGCTTGTGTTGAAGTTAGCAAATCCCGTAGCATGCACGTATGGTTAAAGTTTTGTAACAAATTTGAAACATGAAGTGTACCTGGATTGTGCATCCTTATG
Source organism: Triticum aestivum (assembly GCF_018294505.1). Taxonomy (NCBI): domain Eukaryota; kingdom Viridiplantae; phylum Streptophyta; class Magnoliopsida; order Poales; family Poaceae; genus Triticum; species Triticum aestivum. The sequence goes on along the minus strand of NC_057813.1, from coordinate 709,341,122 downwards.
AGTGGCAGTCGGGGACGAGCACTACTAGGAAAAGGCATGCTTGTGGCGCACCAGTTTTGCCTTCTAATGGTGCACTACTGGTGCGCCACTAGCATCACACCATTAGAATTAAGTTCTAATGGTGCACCACTAGTGCGCCATTATTATCTGGTGTTCTAATGGCGCACCACATAGTGCGCCATTAGTATTGCCCACAGTGCGTCATTAGTGTGATTATCACAATGCGCCATTAGTGTCTTGTGTGGTGCGCCACTAGTATCTGGTATACTAATGGCGCACCACATGGAAGTGCGCCATTAGTAACAATTTTTTTATTTTATTTTTGTTTTTTCTTAATCTCAGGTCACTATTTCACATATGAGATATCCAACACATATATATACAACAAGCATCCATATAACAATCATATCCAACACACAAGTTTCATCATATATACATACATAGCCAACACATAGTTCCATCGTTACATATTACAAAAGTTTCACATCGTTCATCCAACACCGTTATCCATCAATTCACCAAAGTTTCACATTGATACAAAATAAAAACACAAATGGAAAAGAAGCACTCCATCCATGCAAGCTCCCGTGAATTAAATCAAATCTGCAAAATGATAAACAAGAAGTTAGAAGAAGAAGAAGAAGAAGACTAGAAGAATATTAGAAGAAGAAGAAGAACACTAGAAGAATACTAGAAGAAGAATAAGAAGAATAAGAAGAAGACTATAAGCTTATTATGTAAACTTGATCATTTTGTGCTAAGATAAGTAATTTTGGAGCTAACCTATAGGAAACTAAGCATATAAGCTCTAAGTTAGCATATTAGAGCCAACTTAGGTAAAATGAAGCTAACATATGTCATTTTGGAAAAGAAGAAGAATAAGAAGAAGACTATAAGCTTATTATGTAAACTTGATCATTTTGTGCTAACATAAGTAATTTTGGAGCTAACCTATAGGAAACTAAGCATATTAGAGATAACATAGGTAACTAAGTATATATATATATATATATATATATATATATATATATATATATCATTTTGGAGATCTGACATACCTGACATAGTTCAGTTCTCATTGTTCTTCTCCTTCTCCTTTCTCAGCCTGATGTGCTAAGAGCGGCGAGGCGGTGGAGGCAGCTGTGGGATGTAGTCTTCTACAACAATTGGCGTTGTCATGTCGCCCAAATGTGGGATCGCCGGCGCCACCACCGGTGCGTGGTCATTGTCAGGCACCACCACCATCACGAGGCCACCTTCAGGCAGGACGGGCACAGCCATCGCTAGGTCATCCTCATCCACCACCATCTCTTGCCCATGGTCAGCCACCACCATCTCTTGCCCTTGGTCAGCCACCACCAGCGCTAGGTCATCCTCAGCCTGATGCCCATCATCATCCTGCAGCTCCTCATCCCCACTCTGCTCCTCTTCTCCCCCACTCCAGTCTGGATCATCCTTCTTGTTGTCTTTGCTGCTGCCAGAATCGCTGCTGCTTTCGCTAAAGCCAGAATCACTGTTGCCTTTGCTACAACCATAATCGTTGCTGCTTTGGCTGTAGCCAGTGTCACTGCTGCTGCTCCCATTGCCTGTCCAAATGCAACAATGACCGTTAACAATCGATGTGAGACAAAGCCAAATGTAGAGGAATAAGAAGAGGTAGAACGTACTGGCATCATCATCGTTAGCGTAGCGCATGCAACACATAGTCGCGTTGAACACCTTCATGATGAGCATGGTGGCTTCATCGTCGTACCTGAAGAGAAGGAAGTACCCCAGCTGCAGGTCGTAGGCACGGTAGAACTTCTCCCACCCACGATACAAGTACATGTGGCCCTCCTTGATCACCAACTCCACATCCCACAACCTGCGTAACCCGTTGCCGGCCTGTCGCAACTTCACATTATTTGGCTGATCTTCACCCAGCATGTTCATAAAACTGTCAGACAGCCTCTGCAGTTTGGGACAATGAGTGATGTAGCAAACAACAGATATCATAATGAGATGGGTGAAGGGGAGATCTCTCGTTTTATATACCTGCGTCATGGATGATACTGAAGTCCCAAGTATGATACTGAAGAACTCAGAAGCATCCAACTCATAGTGCGGTGTGGCAGAGCGGTGGTGGCTGCTTCCCCCCATCTCTGATAAGCAGCACAAGAGACCAATTAGTACCCTTACAACAGATCATAAAACATGCATGAAAATAACCACTCTATATCAAGTTTATCCAAGCAAAATCTCTCATTGTGAAAGTAGTGGGCAAAGTAACGGAGAGTAAGCTGGACAACAAGCACAACAAATAAAAAGAAACAGGAATGATAACAGGCTGTACTGAAAGTCCAATTGTACTGGACTATAAATTAGGGTAACAATGACACAGAAGATGGGAGCACCTAGTACACATTAGCAAAACAAAAAGGTACCACACTTAAAAGGAAATACCTATACAAACACCTCATATTATTAAGGTTTCTTGAACAAGTGTTATCTATCAATACATTTGGGGATTAGCACTAACAATTCAGAAGACCAAATGCTAACAAGGCAATCAACTAACTTGTTCAGTTACAGAGTAAGCTCATCTGCAGCCCCATCATGATAACCACAAAGAGGAATGTCCACAGACAAACCTTTGGTTAAACAAGGTACGTATGGTCTCAGTTCATCTCTCAATTCACCAACATGACTGATAGGCATGTTAATACATCTACCATATAAACCTTTGGTTCAGAAAAAGCATGCAAACAACATTGCAACCGATGATATCACAATCATAGTGCCATTCTAAACCAATAGCACATTTGATTCAAGGTATGAGGTGGGTCGGCCAAACCCTTTTTTTTGAACAAAGGCACATATACAAAAGACCACTTATGCCAACAGTATGGTTTATATCAGATTCAGAGTTAGAAATAGGAAAAATCGGTGCTTCAAAGCCTACTGGACACAATTTATGTCGTAACACCATACATAAAGTGATGAGCATACATACTACTGTCCAAGCAAATTAATTGAATAGTATTGTGTCAAGTTCAGTTTGAAAATTTAGTTACTGCTTGAGTGATTTGACACCAAAAATTACTCCCAAAAATTACAATGACTGTATATTGACTGCATATATTCCCTATATAGGACTGAATTTAGTCAAGAAAACCTGTCAATCTGTTCACTGCATATATTCACTGTACATGCTGTCAAGTTCTATTTCAGCTCAAGTTTCATTACAACACAAACACTGTAATTCATCTGCTCACAGAAAAATTAATAATCAAAATCAAATTACAATAGGGGTCCCAGGTTTGACCCCATGATACGTGCTATCCTGGGATTATTCCTCTTCTGAACAAACCATCATGCATCATTTTCTAACCAAGGCATAGCTCAGGAAAACCACTTGCTTTGACCAGAACTAGCTGATTACCCCAAATCTCATGGTAAAATTAGCAAGGCAGAGCATTTCTCTTACATGACCATAGCAAGAATGACACACTCAACTTCATTGCTTCAACCACATGGACGACAAAGCAAATGTTGGAAGTTGACAATATACTTTAGATTCACACATGCTCCCCTAATTATTTTGTCTGTATCTTTAGATTATCTACTTTAGGCACAATCATAAACAATTCTGACTAATTCATCACTGTAGGCCAGCATGAAACACACTCCTCCAAAAAAAGCCTAAAATTCCACTATTATTGCCTGTAAAAAGGCCTAATATCCACTAGTATTGCCTCTAAAAAAGCCTTAAAAGTCCACTATTGTTTTTGTTGAGTTTGTGTTGAGTTTTTGCTTTCAGGGATTGGTTTGTGTTGAGTTTTTGCTTTCAGGGATTGGTTTGTGTTGAGTTGTTAACCTAAAGGTTCGGCAGTTTGAATCTCCTTTAGCTAGTTTGCATCCATGGACTACCCTGTTTGAATCTCCTTTAACCTAGGGAGGAAGGAGGAAGGAGGAGAGGTACCTGGCCGCCGGAGGGGTCGGGGTCGGGGTCGGCGAAGGGGTCGGGGCGGGCCACCGTTCGGGCGCCGGGGCGCCGGGGCGGTGGCGGGTGGTGGGGGTGACATGGCGAGGGGCGGTGGGGCCAGGGGGCGGTGGCGGGTGGCAGCGGCGGCGGGTGGTGGGGCAAGGGGGCGGCGAGGTGAGGCGGGCGACGAGGCGAGGGGAGGTGGGGCGACGGGGCGAGGGGAGGTGGGGCAAGGGGGCGGCGAGGGGAGGGGGGGCAAGGGGCGAGGGGAGGTGGGGCTCGGCATTACTAACATTTTTTTCAAAACTACTAATGGCGCACGGTGGTTTGGTGCGCCATTACTATGTCAAGTAGTAATGGCGCACTATACAACGGTGCGCCATTATTAACAATTTTATTTTTTATTTTTTTTCAAAACTACTAATGGCGCACCAGGCACCAGGTGCGCCATTAGTAATATATTACTAATGGCGGACCAACACATGGTGCACCATTAGTATATAGTAATGGCGCACCACATGTGTGGTGCGCCATTAGTGGCCATATCATCTATAGCCCTTTTCCTAGTAGTGGAGCGATGGTCTTTTCCTACCAATCTATCCCCCTAGGAGAATGCGCGTAGTGCTTGGTCTTTGATGACTTCTAAATTTTTGCAATAAGTATATGAGTTCTTGTGACTAATGTCGAGTCCATGGATTATACACACTTTTACCTTTCCACCATTGCTAGCCTCTTCGGTACCGTGCATTGCCCTTTCTCACCTTGAGAGTTGGTGCAAACTTCACCGGTGCATCCAAACCCCGTGATACGATACGCTCTATCACACATAAACCTCCTTATATCTTCCTCAAAACAGTCACCATACCTACCTATTATGGCATTTCCATAGCCATTCCGAGATATATTGCCATGCAACTTACCACCGTTCCGATCATCATCATCATGACATACATTACTTTTGTCATATTGCCATTGCATGATCATGTAGTTGACATCGTATTTGTGGCAAGGCCACCATGCATTATTTTTCATACATGTCACTCTTGATTCATTGCACCATCCCGGTACACCGCCGGAGGAATTCATATAGAGTCATATCTTGTTCTAGTTTCGAGTTGTAATTCATATGTTATAATCAATAGAAGTGTGATGATCATCATTATTAGAGCATTGCCCAAAAAGAAAAAAAAGAAAAAAAAAGAAGAAAGGCCAAAAGAAAAAAAAAGGCCCAAAAAAACAAAAAAAAGAGAAAAAAGGAAAAAAAAGAGAAATAAATAAAAAGGGCAATGTTACTATCTCTTTTTCCACACTTGTGCTTCAGAGTAGCACCTTGTTCTTCATGTAATGAGTCTCATATATATCGTGCTTCAACGTAGCACCATGTTTTTCATATAGTGAGTCTCATAGGTTGTCTTTTTCATACTAGTGGGAATTTTTCATTATAGAACTTGGCTTGTATATTCCTACGATGGGCTTCCTCAAATGCCCTAGGTCTTCATGAGCAAGCAAGTTGGATGCACACCCACTAGTTTCCTTTTGTTGAGCATTCATTTATAGCTCTAGTGCATCCGTTGCATGGCAATCCCTACTCCTCATGTTGACATCAATTGATGGGCATCTCCATAGCCCGTTGATTATCCTCGTCAATGTGAGACTTTCTCCTTTTTGTCTTCTCCACTAAACCCCCATCATTATATTCTTTTCCACCCATAGTGCTATATCCATGGCTCACGCTCATGTATTGCGTGAAGGTTGAAAAAGTTTGAGATTATTTAAGTATGAAACAATTGCTTGGCTTGTCATCGGGGGTATAGAAGTTGGGAACATCTTTGTGTGACGAAAATGACCATAGCCTAACTATATGATTTTGTAGGGATGAACTTTCTTTAGCCATGTTATTTTGAGAAGACATGATTACTTTTATTAGTATGCTTGAAGTATTACTATTTCTTTTGTCAATATGAACTTTTATTTTAAATCACTTGGATCTGAACATTCATGCCACAATAAAGAAAACTACATTGAGAATTATGCGAGGTAGCATTCCACATCAAAAATTCTGTTTTTATCATTTACCTACTCGAGGATGAGCAGGAATTAAGCTTGGGGATGCTTGATACGTCTCCAATGTATCTATAATTTTTTATTGTTCCATGCTATTATATTATCTGTTTTGAATGATTATGGGCTTTATTATACACTTGTATATTACTTTTGGGACTAACCTATTAACCGGAGGCCCAGCCCATATTGCTGTTTTATTGTCTGTTTCAGTATTTGAAGAAAAGGAATATCAAACGGAGTCCAAACGGAACGAAACCTTCGGCAGCGTGATTTTTGGGAAGATTATGATCCAGGAGACTTGGAGTGCAAGACAGGGGTCATCGAGGAAGCCACGAGATAGGATGGTGCGCTCCCCCCCCTATAGGGCACGCCCCCTGTCTCGTGGGCCCCTCGAGCACCTCCCGACCGACATCTTTCGCCTATATAAGCCTACGTACACTAAAAACATCGAATATCAAGATAGATCGGGAGTTCCGCCGCCGCAAGCCTCTGTAGCCACCGAGAACCTCTCGGGAGCCCTTCCTGGCACCTTGCTGGAGGGGGGATCCATCACCGGTGGCCATCTTCATCATCCCTGCGCTATCCATGACAGGAGGGAGTAGTTCACCCTCGGGGTTGAGGGTATGTACCAGTAGCTATGTGTTTGATCTCTCTCTCTCTCTCTCTCTCGTGTTCTCTCTCGTGTTCCCTCTATGGCACGATCTTGATGTATTCCGAGTTTTGCTATTGTAGTTGGATCTTATGATGTTTCTCCCCCTCTACTCTCTTGTGACGAATTGAGTTTTCCCTTTGAAGTTATCAGATTGAGTCTTTTATGAGAACACTTGATGTATGTCTTGCCGTGCTTATCTGTGGTGACAATGGGATATCATGTGCCACTTGATGTATGTTTTGGTGACCAACTTGCGGGTTCCACCCATGAACCTATGCATAGGGGTTGGCACACGTTCTTGACTCTCCAGTAGAAACTTTGATGCACTCTTTGAAGTACTTTGTGTTGGTTGAATAGATGAATCTGAGATTGTGTGATGCATATCGTATAATCATGCCCACGGATACTTGAGGTGACAATGGAGTATCTAGGTGACATTAGGGTTTTGGTTGATTTGTGTCTTAAGGTGTTATTCTAGTATGAACTCTATGATAGATTGAGCGGAAAGAATAGCTTCATGTTATTTTACTATGAACTCTTGAATAGATAGAAAAGAAAGGATAACTTTGAGGTGGTTTCGTACCCTACCATAATCTCTTCATTTGTTCTCCGCTATTAGTGGCTTTGGAGTGACTCTTTGTTGCATGTTGAGGGATTGTTATATGATCTATCTATATTATTATTGTTGAGAGAACTTGCACTAGTGAAAGTATGAACCCTAGGCCTTGTTTCCTACCATTGCAATACCATTTACGCTCACTTTTTCCATTAGTTACCTTGCTGTTTTTATAATTTCAGATTACAAATACCTTTATCTACCATCCATATTGCACTTGTATCACCATGTCTTCGCCGAACTAGTGCACCTATACAATCTACCATTGTATTGGGTGTGTTGGGGACACAAGAGACTCTTTGTTATTTGGTTGCAGGGTTGTTTGAGAGAGACCATCTTCATCCTACGCCTCCCACGGATTGATAAACCTTAGGTCATCCACTTGAGGGAAATTTGCTACTGTCCTACAAACGTGTGCACTTGCAGGCCCAACAACGTCTACAAGAAGAAGGTTGCATAGTAGACATCAATCTCTTTTCTGGCGCCGTTACTGGGGAGGTGAGTTCTTGAAGGTATATCTTTAGATATTGCAATCGAATCTTTTTGTTTCTTGTTTTTTATCACTAGTTTAGTTTATAAAAGAAAACTACAAAATAATGGAGTTAAGTTTGTCTCATACGCTTCATCTTTTTAATATCTTTCGTGAGTACGATGGAAAAGAAAATTGTGCCAAAGTGTTAGAAAAAGAATGCATTAAATTTTTTGGCACTAAATATTTGAATGATGAGCATGATTGCAATGTTGTTAGTATGAATTCTTTGAATATCCATGATGCTAATGATGATTGCACTAGTTATGATGAAAATGTCTCCTATAAACATGTCAATTTTTGTGGAGTGCATTGGGTTTGTAAGTACACACCAAATAGGGAAGATAGATATTGCAAGAGGCATAAGTACTTAGAGACTAAATTGTTGCAAGAAGAGCAAGATGAATGTGCTGAAAGATTCAATATTTTTCGCGCTCCTTGTGAACTTTGCAATGAATATGGTCATTTAAAGCTCCAATGCTATTTGTTTCATGATCAAGTCGTGTCCAAATATTGTGATACTTTGATTACCCTTGAGAATCATAAAGAGCTTAGCCTTCTTTTGGGTTATGAAGAAATGAAACGTATAACTGAGGGTATTCCAAAATTTAATCTTGATAAAATTCTTGATTTTGATCTAGAGAAAATTTATATGTATTGTGCAGATAATTGCATTGAAAATCCTTATATTGAGAATTACCTAAAGAAAAGAAAGCAAATGGAAGATTATGAGAATACTAATGAAAGGGAAGAGGCTTCCCAATCTCCTCCTATTATTTCTTATGATGAATCAGGTAACGAGGAGGAGCTTTCTAGTCAACCAATCTCATCAATAAGGAGCTCAAAGAGGAAGGTTGAACCTACACATAATGTGAAGAAGAAAAATAAAAGAAGGAGCAACAAAGGTAAAAAGGTATCCCTCCCAAATGATGTTGCTCCTACTACTCATTGTGATGATGATAATTGCTATACTATTGGTGCTATCAATATTTTTAATGATGAGAGTGATTATGCTTATGATATGAAAGGGCCCAAGCTTGGGGAAGCTATGTTTGATGAGTATGAAATATTTGAGAATATATTTGCTGAAATTAATGTTTGTCCCAAGCTTGGGGATGCTACGTTTAATCAAGATGATATTTTTAGCATCCCAAGTTTTGATATGCAAAGTTGTTATGATGATAGCATGCCTCCTACCTATGATGATTATATTGATGAAAGTGGGTTCGGAAGAGTGTCAACTTTAGGAAGTAGTGATCCCACTATTTTGGAGGATGTTGAATTTTATTGTGATGAATATGAAAGTGGATTTTGAAGAGTGTCAACTTTATTTAGTGATTCCACTATCTTGGGAGAGGTTTCAATCGATTATGATGAGAACGAAGTTGCTACTTACGATGATTATTGTGATGAAACTTATGCTATAAAAAGTAGTGATGATTATATTTACAAACCTTGTCATGATTATTATTACACTTTTTCTGAACATTACTCTTTTAATGTGGAAACAATTTTTAGTGTTCAAGTCTCTTATGATACTCTCACTATTCCGAATAAGAAGAATTTTGCTCATTTGGAGAGTAGTAAATTTTCTATGCTTGTAGATCATGAAGAGAACGCTTTAGGTGCTGGTTATATTGTTGAATTCATTCATGATGCTACTGAAAATTATTATGAGGGAGGAATATATGCTTGTAGGAATTGCGATAATATCAAGTTTCCTCCCTTTGTGCTTAAATTCTTGAAGCTATGCTTGTGTTACCTTCCTATGCTAGTTGATTATTGTTCCCATAAGTTGTTTTCTCACAAAATCCCTATGCATAGGAAGTGGGTTAGGCTTAAATGTGCTAGTAATATGCATTCATGATGCTCCCGTTATGTTTCAATTCTTATCTTTTATGTGAGCATCATTGTCATCATCATGCCTAACTAGAAAGGCAATAAAGAAAAGCGCTTGTTGGGAGACAACCCAATATTTATCCTTACTGTTTTTGTGTGTCCACATGATTATGCTACTGTAGTAATCATGTTTTATAGCTTTTGTTTCAATAAAGTGCCAAGTAGAACCTTTGGGAAGACTTGGGTGAAGTTTATGTGATCTTGCTGTGAAAAACAGAAACTTTAGCGCTCACGAGATTATCTGCCATTTTTTACTGGAGAGTGCTTTTAGGTTGATTCTTTTTGCAGATGATTAATAGACAAATTCCTCAGGTCCAGAAATTTATTTCATAATTGTTGGGGTTCCATAAGTATACGTTTTATACAGATTACCACAGACTGTTCTGTTATTGACAGATTCTGTTTTCTATGTGTTGTTTGCTTATTTTGATGCATCTATGAGTAGTATCGGAGGGCATGAACCATATAGAAGTTAGAATACAGAAGGTTTTACACCAATATAAATTTATAATGAGTTCATTACAGTACCTAAGTGGTGGTTTTATTTTCTTATACTAACGGAGCTTACGAGTTTTGTTTTGAGTTTTGTGTGGTTGAAGTTTTCAAGTTTTGGGTAAAGATTAAATGGATTATGGAATAAGGAGTGGCAAGAGCCTAAGCTTGGGGATTCCTAAGGCACCCCAAGGTAATATTCAAGGACAACCAAGAGCCTAAGCTTGGGGATGCCCTGGAAGGCATCCCCTCTTTCGTCTTCGTTCATCGGTAACTTACTTGGAGCTATATTTTTATTCACCACATGATATGTCTTTTGCTTGGAGCGTCATTTTATTTTGTTAGTTTTTGCTTTCTGTTAGTTAGAATAATGTTCTGCATCTTTAGTTTCAATAAAAAAGTCAAGGATAGCCTTTGCCATGCTTATTTTGCTAGTATACATGTTGCTGTTTGAAAACAGAAAGTTTACCGCTGTTGAAAAAATTCTCTAGAAAAGTCAGAGAATGGTATAACGTTGAATCTTTTTGCATATTAAGATATAATAAATTTATTACAGTGGGAATTTTAGTTCATAATTTTTGGAGTCAGGGAAGTATTTTTACTCTTGCATTCTTTACAGACTGTACTGTTTTGGCAGATTGCTGTTATGGTTGCATTGTTTGCATATGTTTGCTTGTTTAATGATTCTATTTGAGGATATGAGTATTAAATATGAAGAGGAATTTAGTATGCAATGTTGAATAATAATGTTAGTGACTTTTTACAGTAGAAAATGATAAGGTTTTGCATTGGTTTATACTAACCTATCTCACGAGTTCTTGTTGAGTTTGTTGTGAATGAAGCTTTTGATAAAAAGAGAGACCATGATAAGAGAGGAATTAAGGAGACACAAAAGCTCAAGCTTGGGGATTCCCAAGGCACCCCAAGATAATATTTCAAGAAGTCTCAAGCATCTAAGCTTGGGGATGCCCCGGTAGGCATCCCACCTTTCTTCTTCAACAACTATCGGTTAGTATCGGTTGAGCCTAAGTTTTTGCTTCTTCACATGAGTTGTGCTATCCTTGCAATGTAGCTTTATTTAGATTGCTTGCTATTTGAATAAAGTATCAAGATCTGAAATTATTAAATGTGAGAGTCTTCGCATAGTTGCATAATTATTTAGCTACTCATTGATCTTCACTTATATCTTTTTGGAGTAGTTTTTTATTTACTCGTGTGCTTCACTTATATCCCATGAGTAAATTGTTGAATGAGTTGAATGTCATAAATCTGAAATTATATATGTTTCATTTGCTTATCCCTTGGGGAGTAATGACTTCACATCTAAGAAGTAGAGGTTGTAAATTTATTGACAGTTAGCAAGCATTGTATTAGTCATTTGAACAATTCATGAAAGAATATTGAAGGAAGAGAGATTTCACATATAAATATATTATCATAGACATATTTTATAATTGTGAGCACTCATTAAGTATGACACGCTCAAGAGTTGATGTTGGACAAGGAAGACAACATAATGGGTTATGTTTTCTCGCATCTCAGTTAAAGTATATTGTCATGGATCATTCAAACACGTTGAGCTTGCCTTTCTCCCCTTGCTAGCCTAAATATCTGTACTAAGCGGGAATACTGCTTGTGCATCCAATATCCTTAAACCCAGTTTTTGCCATGAGTGTCCACCATACCTACCTATATGCGGTATTTACCTGCCGTTCCAAGTAAATTTGCATGTGCCAAACTCTAAACCTTCAAATTATAATCTGTTTTGTATGCCTAAATTGCTCATGTAGCAACTAGTGGCTGTCAGTGTCTTCCATGCTAGGTGGGTTATTATCAAGAGGAGTGGACTCCGCTCCTCATTCACGAGAAAGTGGCAGTAACCGGGATGCCCAGTCCCATGATCAAAAAGATCAAAATCAAATCAAAATAATTAAACAAAATTCCCCCAGGATTGTTGTTAGTTGGAGGCACTCGTTGTTCCGAGCAAGCCATGGATTGATGCTTGTTGGTGGTTGGGGGAGTATAAACTTTTACCATTCTGCATGGGAACCGCCTATAATGTATGTAGTATGGAAGATATTGGGAACTCTTGGTTGTTATGTTGACAATGAGATCATACCTCTCAAAAATATTTATCTCTATTTCAAAATCGAGCTCTGGAACCTCTGCAAATCCCTACTTCCGTCTGCGAAGGGCCTATCTTTTACTCTATGCAAGAGTCAAGGTGATCTTCACCTTTTCCTTTTTTCATTTTATCCTTTGGCAAGCACTTTGTGTTAGGGTGATCCTGATATATATATATATCCAATTGGATGTACGTTAGCATGAACTATTATTGTTGACATCACCAAAGGTGAATAAGTTTGGAGGAAACATTATAAGCCCCAATCTTTCTCTGTGTCTGATTAAAACTTCATAACCACAAGTATTGCGTGAGTGTTAGCAATGGTAGAAGACTATATGATAGTTGAGTATGTGGAGTTTGCTATTCCTGAAAATAAGATGAATTGCAATTGTTTTGATGACTAAGAATGAAGTTTGCTAGTTTTCAAGAATGTTTACGGTCTATGCTTTGACATGTTAATTACTTGTTACTAGTTCATGAAAAGTTCTATGAGATGAACTACTGTTATGACATAATTATCATGCTAGAAAAGGTGATTGAAATTATCATTGATCAAACTTGTGCACCTCTAGCATTCACACTTCATAAATTCGTTCTTTTATCATTTACCTACTCGAGGACGAGTAGGAATTAAGCTTGGGGATGCTGATACGTCTCCAACTTATCTATAATTTATGAAGAATTTATGCTACTATATAATCTGTTTTGAATGATTATGGGCTTTATTATCCACTTCTATATTATTTTTGGGACTAACCTATTCACCGGAGGCCCAGCCCAAATTTGCTGTTTTATGCCTATTTCAGTGTTTCGAGGAAAAGGAATATCAGACGGAGTCAAAACGGAACGAAATCAACTGGAGAAGTTATTTTTGGAAGGAAACCCACCTGGTGGACTTGGACCCCACGTCAGAAGATACGGGAGCTGGCCACGAGGGTGGGGGGCATGCCCACCCCCCATGGGCGCGCCCCCCTGCCTCGTGGGGCCCCTGAAGCTCCATCGACATTCTCCTTTCACCCATATATACCTACGTACCCTAAAACTTCCAGAACAGAACCTAGATCGGGAGTTCCGCCGCCGCAAGCCTCTGTAGCCACCAAAAACCAATTGGGACCCTGTTCCGGCACCCTGCCAGAGGGGGATCCCATCACCGGAGGCCATCTTCATCATCCCGGCGCTATCCATGACGAGGAGTGAGTAGTTCACCCTCGGGGCTGAGGGTATGTACCAGTAGCTATGTGTTTGATCTCTCTCTCTCTCGTGTTCTTGAGGTGATACGATCTTGATGTTTCATATATTGGTGTTTTGGGGGGTTAATTTAGGTGTTTCATATATTGTGTTAGCTAGCTAATTAATAGCGAGAAGTGTCCTCTCTTATGTCCGTGCTTGGTCGACGCTACATACTATATATACATAAGTTATCGAGAGAACCATTCAGTACAGAAGTTCGTCATGCATACCGAGAGTAGTGATCGATCGACCTCTCCTTCTCCGAGAGATTGGTCGAACAACAAGTTTTCGTATATCATGTATCTGACGCTACTGGCTACATACATGTACAATATGTATAAGATCTCTTAATTACAATCCCCTAGCAATTGAAATCAATTTCCACATGGTATTCTCCGGCTTTATTGATGACGTGGTCAAGAAAGAATCCCGCCAATTCCTCTTGAATTGCTTTCATGCGATCTGGTTCTAGGAGTTCATTCCGCATCTGCCACGTCTAATTTGAAGAAGGGGGTTAATTAATACATATATATGAATGAAACTCAACATAAATGATGGTGTAATAAAATGAAATTGTGAATATTATTGCTTATGCACTTCATATTGTCTTTGAGAGTAGCCCCGCTTGTTTTTCAAAGTCGCGTTGTGGATGAACTCGCACACGTAGTATCCACAGAAATCATTCCCTTCTTCCTGCCACAAGCACATTACGAGAAATAGAGGTCAATCAAACTGATAATGAAGCATTATAAATGGCATTGATGAAAGTATAGCTATAGAATCAACGGGAGATGCGCGCAACTAGCTAGCCAGTAGTACTTACTTTCGGGTATGTATATCGCAGCTCCTTCGGCAGTCCCGGAGCTTCTGCGGTGAACTGTTTCCAAACCCTGCAAGATAAATAAAATAATTATTATTACTTGAGATATCAGGAAATGAACAAAAAGTTGCCGATATGGTGCGATAATGATCGATTGAACTTACTTGCTGAGCATTTCAGTCATGTCCGCATAGGATTTGGGATCTTTCCGTCTCGAGTCTAAGATGGTTACTAGTCCATGCTCAAGCTTAATCTCCAGAAGAATATAGTGGTACCTGCGCACGCATGCATAACTCATCAATTACATTACTATAACCTCGCTTGAGTAATAAGGGAAACCGAATATGCACACGATAGTAACACTCACTTGCCGTTGTAAGGAAAGAGTTTGGTATCTTTGTTTTGATTTTTGATCAACGATTGTAGCACGTTGTCCTTAGCCTCTTTGATGTCCTTTTTAACCAGAAATTCATCTATGATATTTGTGTTAATGAACCCAATATCATAAATTTCTTGTTTTTTGCACTCGACGATCTTCAACCTGCATAATATATTGAGGATAATTAATTATAAATACATGAAATGAAAGAGCCGAGCTATATATAGAGACTTAATGACAGAAATAGTACTTACAGACAGTAGCAAATGACCATTAGTTTATCGGGGGCCTTTTGATTGAAGAACGCGAAGAACTCATCCAATGGAATAGTCAACAGATCATTTGTAACGAGGTCGTGCTCCTCTTTAATATGCAGATACAAAGCATTCGTACCCTCAGACTCTCTGCAGGTTTCCATGTACCAATTATGGAATCTTCGCATCATTGTTGTCAGAGATTTTTCATCTTTGACGAGAGGCTTCCCGTACTCGTATCTGTGTTCATCCACCTCCAAGAAATCAGGAAGTGCATCGTCAGGCAGGTAATCTTCAAGATTGCCATAACCGGCCACCGTCCCCGGAGCATTAGACACATTGAGCGGGGGGCACGATTGATGTGCTTGTTCGCCGAGCTGGGCAATTTTTTCCCCTTTGCTTGTTCTTTTGACCTTTTAGCACTGACAGTAGTTCCCGACCGCTGGGCTTGGAGATATGTCTGTTTAGTAATGCGCTCATAGTTGGTTCTCGGCGGATACTTTGGTGGTTTCCTCAGGGCATCGATAGTGCGCTTTGCTTTCATCGGATCTACCTTCTCCTCCGGAGGTGGATGTCTCTTTGCTTTCACCCCTTCAAAGAACTCCTTCACGTGGGTCTGCACAATCGTATCGTTTTCCTCCTCGGACCTCTCGTACGGTAACTTCTCTAGAGGCTTGAGAGATGGACCGTATTTGTATTGCCTCCCGCCTCTGGTTATGCTGCTAGACGCCAGAGCAGACGGAGCGGCTGCGGCGTCTGTCTACTTTTGTGCTTGCTTACGAGGCGGAGGAGAAGGAGTACGACGCGCCGGAGCAGCCGGGGCAGCGGCGGGTCTCTTCCGCCCTTGCTGGCGAGGCGGAGAAGGAGGAGGCTGCTGGCTGCTCGGGAGCACCGGCGCAGGCGGAGAAGGAGGCGGAGTGCCGCCATGCGCCGGAGAAGGAGGCGGAGTGCCGCCACGCGTGCCCTGATCGTCACTTGCCGAAGAAGGAGGTGGTGGAGGAGGCGGAGTGCCTTGACTCGCCGGATGAGGAGGAGGAGGCGAAGGCGTCTAGTTTAGAAGGTTGATGAGCTCCTTCCGCCATAGGCATGGAGTCTTCAGAGCACAACCCAGCCTAGTCTCCCCTTCACCGGTAGGGTGCTCAAGCGGGAGGTCGTCAAATCCCTCCATTATTTCATCCACCATCACCTTAGCATATCCTTCTAGAATCGGCTGGCAGTGATAAGTTGTGCCGGGTCCACTAGGATAAACTTGGCCAACAGCCGCCTTGACCTTCAAATTCATCCATCGCACCATAATGTGGCAATTTTGAGACTCCGTGATACCATCCACGGGATAGCTGGCAGGAGCCGTCAAGACATGCTCCAGCTGAAGCAGCTCGGTGGAAGCCACGCTGCTTCTCCGCTGAGATGGCAGGGTAGCTTTGGGGGAAGCTTCGGCAGGTCGTTTGCTGCGATCTGCTGCTTCTCGTTCCTCTTCTCGATCCTCTAGCCCCATTACCCTTTCGTGCAGCGCCTGCAGTTGGTCCTGCTCCAGTTTCTTCCTCCTCTCATGGGTTTTGTAACCCCCTGCGTCCGGAAAACCAACCTTCCACGGAATGGAGCCTGGCGTGCCTCGTGTCCGTCCAGGGTGCTCAGGATTCCCAAGGGCCATTGTGAGCTCGTCCTTCTCCCTGTTTGGAAGGAACGTCCCTCGCTGTGCTGCATCGATATAGTGTCGAAGGTTCTTGACTGGTATTTCCAGTTGCTCATCCGTCCACCGGCACAACCCTGTTACAGGGTCCAAGGTTCCGCCAGCCCCGAAGAACCAAGTCCGGCAACGGTCTGGCCAGTACATTGTCTCAGGTTTGATCCCTTTTTCAAGCAGATCATGCTCAGCCTTGGACCACTTAGGCCGGGCTTTGAGGTAGCCACCTGACCCCGTGCGATGGTGAAGCTTCTTCTTCGCAGCATTTTTCTTATTTGTCTCCGACATCTTCTTACTCTTTTCCGATGTCTTGTGGGCCACAAATGCGGGCCAGTGATCTTTGATCTTCTCATATTTGCCGATGAATTCTGGTGTCTTTTTTTTCTGACAAACTGGTTCAGCTCTTTCCTCCACCTCCTGATTAGGGTTGCCATCTTCTTAAGAGCACAAGACTTGATTAATTGCTCTTTAATTGGCTTCTCCGGATCCTCCTCTGGCGGTAGGGTGAAATTTGCCTTCAGCTCAGTCCAAAGATATTCTTTCTGCATATCATTGACATAAGACACCTCAGGGTCTTCCTCCTTAGGCTTATACCATTGCTGGATGCTGATCGGGATCTTGTCCCTAACAAGAACCCTGCACAGCAGAAAATGCCTTCCTTGTCCGGATGGGTTCAATCGGTTCGCCGTCGGGCGCGATTTCTATGATCTCAAACTTTTCATCCGAGCTCAACTTTTTCTTCGGGCCTCGTCTCCTTACCGAAGTTGTGCTCGATCCGGAGGGCTAGAAATTATAAGGAAGAAAGACGAGAGTAATTAATATGTGTACATATACCAAAATAATGGAAGCATCAATTAACTAGTCAGGACGGGCTTAACTAATATATATATATACCTGGCCGGGCTCGGTTCAGTCACCGGAGTAGTCAGCACGGTCTCCTTCTTGTACCTCCATTGTGTCACCGGAGCCATCATGAACATAGTCCTCTTCTTGTATCGGCATTAATGGGCCGAAGCCATCATGAACATAGCCCTCTTCTTCACCTAGTTCTTCCAGCTGACCAACGGTGTCGAGGAGAAATGACGCAACTTCATCCCTTCCATTTGCGATTATGTCCCCCAATATCGCTTCTGTTTCTTCGTCTCGGGAGTGCTCCATAGTTTCTGCAAATATTTACAACATGTCAATTATTATTCAAACATGGTACAGATGGATATATATATATATATATATATATATATATATATATATTAGTGGCAAACGTAGAACTAGCTAGCTAATCACAATAAGGAATCATGTTAGTGGCCTCGACGCTCCTTCTCTAGGGTTTGGGGTCGCCTCGACACAACAACGCTTCAAGGGTTTGGGGTGGCCTCGACGACAACGCTCTTTTAACTTGGTAAATTTGGGTGGCCTCGAGAGAGTTAATTTGTCGGGTAGGGGCACGGCGGGAGGGGGTAGGAGACCAACATCGTTTTCTCTCTAGGGTTTGGGTGTCCTCGAGAGTTTTGGTTGAGCGAGAGGGCCGAGGGGGGGTGCTGCCGTTGTATAAGTTATCACAGTCGAGAGGGGGTATATATATCGACCGCCCCTCATGTCGAAGTTATCTCGAGGGGGTTATATCGACAATGACGCGACAACGACGAGAAAGGAAAATAATTAAGGAAAAGGAAGAAAAGAGGAAGAAGGAAGAAGGAAGAAGAAGAAGAAAAAAAAGGGAGAAGAAGAAAGGAATAGAGGAGAAGAAGAAAAAATAGATTTTTTTTCTATTTTTTCTTCTTCTCCTCTATACCTTTCTTCTTCTCCTCTTCTTTTTCTTCTTTTTCCTCTTCTTATTTATTTCTCCTCTTCTTCCTCTCCTCTTCTTCCTCTTCTTATTTTCCTTTTTCCTCTCATTCTTTTTCTTCTTCTTTCTTCCTTCTTCCTTCTTCCTCTTTTCTTCCTTTTCCTTATTTTACTTTCTCCTCTACACTAACCTAAAATGCACTAACCTAAAATCGATATCTACTAACAACCTAAACAAAAAATTAATACATATATGAAAAAAACATATATAAACAAAAAAATGCTATGAACATTATATTCATACATACATATATAGCCACATCCATTCATCATATATATAGCTACCACATACATATATACATTATATATATGAAAAAAATGCACCGAACAAAAAAATACACTTATGAAAAAAAAATACTATGAACATGTACACATATATATAATATACAAACACATATACACAAAAAATGCAAAAAATTGCTATGGAAATTGCAGGGGCGGCGGGGCGGCGGCGCGGCGGCCGCGCAGGACAGGGGTGGCGCGCGCCGGCCCGCAGGGCAGGGGCGGCGGCGCGGCGGCCGTGCAGGGATAGGGGCGGCGCGCGGTGGCCGCGCAGGGGCACGGGACGGGAGGGGCGCGGGAGCAGGTTGTGCTCACAGGGGGCGGCGGCGACGGCTCAGGCGAGCAGCCTGATGGCGTCGGTGGCGGCGACGACGACAAGGTGGAGCAGGGGCGTCGGGCGACGACGATGACGAGGAGGAGCAGGGGGCGTCGGGGGAGAAGTGGGCGATTTGGCCGGAAACTGCTAAGTGTTGCTTATATAGAAAACCCTTTAGTCCCGGTTGGTGGCACCAACCGGGACTAATGCACCCTTTAGTCCCGGTTGGTGCCACCAACCGGGACCAAAGGCCTCTTTTTCGGCAGCCCAAAGGGCGGGAACCGGCGGCCTTTGGTACCGGTTGGTGGCACCAACCGGGACTAATGCCTCCCCCTTTAGTCCCGGTTGGTGCCACCAACTGAGACCAAAGGCCCCTGTGCTGCCCGCCTCGGGGCCAAAGTTTAGTCCCACCTCGCTAGTTGAGAGGGGCGCGCAGTGGTTTATAAGCCCCACTGCCGCACCCCTCTCGAGCTCCTCTCCACCGCAGGCTTTCGGGCCTACTTGCTATAGCTTTGCCTGATGGGCCCTCTGGGCCTACTGCGGGCCTGAATCCTGGCCCATAGTAGGGTTTCATGTCGTATTCAGGCCGTGGGGGCCCAGTAGGAGGCATTTTTTTGTTTTTTTGTTTTCTTTACTTATTGTTGTTATATTTATTTTTTTCCAGTTTTTTTGTTTTGTTTCTGCATTATTTATTTTCTTTTGTTTTTTGCTTTATTTTATAATTGTTTTTGCTTTTAGTTTTAGGAAAATTATAAACTTTCTGTTAGTGCCATTAGTTTTCAAATTTGAAAACACTTTTTTTGTTTTTTTGTTTTCTTTCTTGCTTTATTTATTTTATTTTGTTTCTACTTACAACAAAATACTTATTGTTGTTTTTTTGTTTTGTTTTCTGCAGTATTTATTTTCTTTTGTTTTTTGCTTAATTTTTTAATTGTTTTTTATTTTAGTTTTAGGAAAATTATAAACTTTCTGTTAGTGCCATTAGTTTTCAAATTTGAGAACACTTTTTTTGTTTTTTTGTTTTCTTTCTTGCTTTATTTATTTTATTTTGTTTCTACTTACAACAAAATACTTATTGTTGTTCTTTTGTTTTGTTTTCTGCATTATTTATTTTCTTTTGTTTTTTTGCTTAATTTTTTAATTGTTTTTGCTTTTAGTTTTAGGAAAATTGTAAACTTTCTGTTAGTGCCATTAGTTTTCAAATTTGAGAACACTTTTTTTGTTTTTTGTTTTCTTTCTTGCTTTATTTATTTTATTTTGTTTCTACTTACAACAAAATACTTATTGTTGTTTTTTTGTTTTGTTTTCTGCATTATTTATTTTCTTTTGTTTTTTGCTTTATTTTTTAATTGTTTTTGCTTTTAGTTTTAGAAAAATTGTAAACTTTCTGTTAGTGCCATTAGTTTTCAAATTTGAAAACACTTTTTTTGTTTTTTTGTTTCCTTTCTTGCTTTATTTATTTTATTTTGTTTCTACTTACAACAAAATACTTATTGTTGTTTTTTTGTTTTGTTTTCTGCATTATTTATTTTCTTTTGTTTTTTGCTTAATTTTTTAATTGTTTTTTATTTTAGTTTTAGGAAAATTATAAACTTTCTGTTAGTGCCATTAGTTTTCAAATTTGAGAACACTTTTTTTGTTTTTTTGTTTTCTTTCTTGCTTTATTTATTTTATTTTGTTTCTACTTACAACAAAATACTTATTGTTGTTTTTTTGTTTTGTTTTCTGCATTATTTATTTTCTTTTGTTTTTTGCTTTATTTTTAATTGTTTTTGCTTTTAGTTTTAGGAAAATTGTAAACTTTCTGTTAGTGCCATTAGTTTTCAAATTTGAAAACACTTTTTTTGTTTTTTTGTTTTCTTTCTTGCTTTATTTATTTTATTTTGTTTCTACTTACCACAAAATACTTATTGTTGCTATTTTTAATTATCACGAGGGCCGAACCATAAGACATTAAAGCATTTCAAATGAATTCTGAAAAAGTTGAAAGTTGGCATGGTATCATAAATTGACCCACATAGCATCTGCATGTACAAAACGAACAATGGTATCATACTCGTCAGTTACAAAGTTGGCATGGTATCATCATAACAGTTGTGGGAGAAAGTCTTCACTTTTTCTTCGCTTGTGTCATTTGCTTATTGCGCGTAACCATGGATAATCTTCATCGTTTATCAGGATGCTGGGGTCAGCCTTGACTTTGAAGGGAGGAATTTCATGAAACTTTTCATAATCTTCAGACATGTCTGTCTTGTCCTCCACTCCCACGATGTTCCTTTTTCCTGAAAGAACTATGTGGCGCTTTGGCTCATCGTATGATGCATTCGCTTCCTTATCTTTTCTCTTTCTCGGTCTGGTAGACATGTCCTTCACATAGATAACCTGTGCCACATCATTGGCTAGGACGAACGGTTCGTCGGTGTACCCAAGATTTTTCAGATCCACTGTTGTCATTCCGTACTGTGGGTCTACCTGTACCCCGCCTCCTGACAGATTGACCCATTTGCACTTAAACAAAGGGACCTTAAAATCTACTCCATAGTCAAGTTCCCATATGTCCACTATGTAACCATAATATGTGTCCTTTCCCCTCTCGGTTGTTGCATCAAAGCGGACACCGCTGTTTTGGTTGGTGCTCTTTTGATCTTGGTCAATCGTGTAAAATGTATTCCCGTTTATCTCGTACCCTTTCCAAATCAATACAGTCAAAGATGGTCCCCTGGACAACAAGTACAGCTCATCACAAACAGTGTTGTCACCTCTGATACGTGCTTCCAACCAACTGCTGAAAGTCTTGATGTGTTCACATGTAATCCAGTCGTCGCATTGCTCCGGGTGTTTGGAGCACAGACTGTTCTTGTGTTCATCGACATACGGGGTCACCAAGGTAGAGTTCTGTAGAACTGTGTAGTGTTCTTGAGACCAAGAATATCCGTCCCTGCATATTATTGAGTCCCTTCCAAGCGTGCCTTTTCTAGTCAGTCTCCCCTCATACCGTGATTTAGGGAGACCTATCTTCTTAAGGCCAGGAATGAAGTCAACACAAAACCCGATGACATCCTCTGTTTGATGGCCCATGGAGATGCTTCCTTCTGGCCTAGCGCGGTTACGGACATATTTCTTTAGGACTCCCATGCACCTCTCAAAGGGGTACATATTGTGTAGAGATACGGGGCCCAGAATGACAATCTCGTCAACTAGATGAACTAGGACGTGCGTCATGATATTGAAAAAGGATGGTGGGAACACCAGCTCGAAACTGACAAGACATTGCACCACATCACTCCTTAGCCTTGGTATGATTTTTGGATCGATCACCTTTTGAGAGATTGCATTGAGGAATGCACATAGCTTCACAATGGCTAATCGGATGTTTTCCGGTAGAAGCCCCCTCAATGCAACCGGAAGCAGTTGCGTCATAATCACGTGGCAGTCATGAGACTTTAGGTTCTGAAACTTTTCTTTTGCCATATTTATTATTCCTTTTATATTAGACGAGAAGCCAGTCGGGACCTTCATACTAAGAAGGCATTCAAAGAAGATTTCCTTCTCTTCTTTGGTAAGAGCATAGCTGGCAGGACCTTCATACTGCTTTGGAGGCATGCCGTCTTTTTCGTGCAAACGTTGTAGGTCCTCCCGTGCCTCAGCTGTATCTTTTGTCTTCCCATACACACCCAAGAAGCCTAGCAGGTTCATGCAAAGGTTCTTCGTCACGTGCATCACGTCGATCGAAGAGCGGACCTCTAGGTCTTTCCAGTAGGGTAGGTCCCAAAATATAGATTTCTTCTTCCACATGGGTGCATGTCCCCCAGCGTCACTCGGAACAGCTAGTCCGCCGGGACCCTTTCCAAAGATTACTTGTAAATCATTGACCATAGCAAGTACGTGATCACCGGTACGCATGGCGGGCTTCTTCCGGTGATCTGGCTCGCCTTTGAAATGCTTGCCTTTCTTTCGACATTGATGGTTGTTCGGAAGAAATCGACGAGGAAACAGTGCGTGCATGCATGGTATCCCTTGTTTGTCTGTCCTGAAATGTTACTGAGAGCGGGCCAATCGTTGATGGTCACGAACAGCAACGCCTTTAGGTTAAATTCCTCCTGTTTGTGCTCATCCCACGTACGTACACCGTTTCCATTCCACAGCTGTAAAAGTTCTTCAACTAATGGCCTTAGGTACACATCGATGTCGTTGCCGGGTTGCTTAGGGCCTTGGATGAGAACTGGCATCATAATGAACTTCCGCTTCATGCACATCCAAGGAGGAAGGTTATACATACATAGAGTCACGGGCCAGGTGATGTGATGACTACTTGATAGTTTAGTGCACCATGCTTTACGGCTTAGAATCGGGACTTCAAAGATGTTTTGAACGTCATGGACCATATGAGATGTTCCAGGAAATGAAGTTCATATTTGAAGCAAATAGCCGAGTTGAGAGATATGAAGTCTCCAACAAGTTCTATAGCTAAAAGATGGAGGAGAATAGCTCAAGCAGGGAGCATGTGCTCAGATTGTCTGGGTACTACAATCGCTACACTAGTAGAAAAAGGACCTTATATGAGACACATTAGTACCGGTTCAATTTTGGCCCGGTACTAATGGTACCATTAGTACCGGTTCGAACGGCTATGCATTAGTGCCGGTTCGTGTTGAACCTTTAGTACCGGTTCGTGCCACGAACCGGTATTAAAGGGGTGGTGGTAGGCTGGCGTCAGGCCGGGGCCCCACGAGCCCCTTTAGTCCCGGTTTGTGGCACAAACCGGTACTAAAGGGCCAACCTTTAGTACCGGTTCGTGCCACGAACCGGCACTAAAGGGGTCTAACCTATAGTCCCGGTTGGAGACACAAACCGGGACTATATGGCAATTTTCAAACTTGGAAAAATCATAACTAAATCATCCTAATTCAGAAAAATACATATAATATATCAAAATTTGCAGAACAAGTTTTCCGTTTCGACAATTTTTTAAAATCTCAAAATTCCAAAGGGAAAATAGAGTTTTTGGACGTTTTAGATGTTTTGTGCCTTTAGTGCTAGGGTTTAGATTTCAGAGTTTAGGGTTAGGTTTTATGGTTTAAACCCTTAGTTTTTACTGTTTAGCATAGAGTTTCCGACGTTTTAAGTCCCGAGTTTAGGGTTTAGGACAATTTTTGAAATGACAAAATTGTGAAAGGAAAAAAAGATATGCTCTAATTCATGTTTTTTTAAAATTTTGGTTAAATCTTGTCAAACCGGTCAAACAACTGATTCAAGAAATATAGAGTGTTACTAAATAATTACGCAATAATATTAGTGTTACTTATTTAAGAAGTATTAATGTTGCTACATAATTTCAGTTTTTTTGAATTTTGGTTAAATCTGGTCAAACTATGGTCAAACTACTTATTCAAGAAGTATTAATGTTGCTACATAATTATTAAAGAATAATAGTGTTACTAAATAATTATTTCAATTTTTTGAATTTTGGTCAAATCTGGTCAAACTATGGTCAAACTGTGGCCAAACTATGGTCAAACTGTGGTCAAACTTATTCAAGAAATATTAGTGTTACTAAATATTTTTTAGAATAATAGTTCCAAACTCAAACGGTGAAACGTGTGACCTAATGCTCAAGCTAAACTGCTGAGGGTTAATAGGATTGATAGCTTACATTTGTCAAGTAAACAACAAGTGCAGACTTGGAAACGATGGAGAATAGAACCCGAAAGTTAAGCGTGCTCAGGCTAGAGTAGTGAGAGGATGGGTGACCATCTGGGAAGTTAGATGATTTGGAATGATGAGGGGTGATTAGAGATTAGATATTAAATTGAGCAGTGGTGAGGGGTGATTAGAGATTAGAGGTTAAAATAATTCAAAAAATTTCAAAAAAAAATTCAAAAAAATATTCCCTTTAGTACCGGTTGGTAACACCAACCGGTACTAAAGGTCCCCCATACCACGGCGCGAGCTCACGCCACGTGGAGGGCCTTTAGTGGCGGTTCGTGCCGAACCGGTACTAAAGGGGGGGGGGGCTTTAGTCTCCACTCTTTAGTGCCGGTTGCAGAACCGGTATTAAAGGCCATTATGAACCGGTATTAAAGCTCCGTTTTCTACTAGTGCTAGAATCAAGTGGGAGTTAATCTTCCAGATAAGACAGTGATTGACAGAGTTCTCTAGTCACCATCACCAAGTTACTGGAACTTCGTGATGAACTATAGTATGCAAGGGACGACGAAAATGATTCCCGAGCTCTTCGTAATGTTGAAATCAACGAAGGTATAAATCAAGAAAGAACATCAAAGTGTTGATGATCGACAAGACCACTAGTTTCAAGAAAAGGGCAAAGGGAAATAAAGGGAACTTCAAGTAGAATGACAAGCAAGTTTTCACTCCCATGAAGAAGCCCAAAGCTGGAGCAAAGCCTGAAACTGAGTGATTCTGCTACAAAGGAAATGGTCACTGGAAGCGGAAATACCCTGAATATTTCGTGGATAACATGGATCACAAAGTGAACAAGGGTATATTTGATATACAGGTTATTGATGTGTACCTTTCTAGTGTTGATAGTAGCCCCTGAGTATTTGATACTTGTTTGGTTGCTAAGATTAGGAACTCGAAACAGGAGTTACAGAATAAATAGAGACTAGTTGAGGATGAAGTGACGATGTGTGTTGGAAGTGGTTCCAAGATTGATATGATCATCATCGTACACTCCCTATACTTTCGAGATTAGTGTAGATCCTAAATAAAAGTTATTTGGTGTTTGCGTTGAGCATAAATATGATTAGATCATGTTTATTGCGATACGATTATTCATCTAAGACAGAGAATAAATTGTTATTCTGTTTACGTGAATAAAACCTTCTATGGTCATACACCCAATGTTGATGGTTTATTGAATCTTGATCGTAGTAATACACATATTCATAATATGGATGCCAAAAGATGCAAAGTTGATGATAGTGCAACATATTTGTGGCACCGCCGTTTGGGTCATATCGGTGTAAAGCGCATGAAGAAACTCCATACGGGTGGACTTTTGGAACCACTTGATTATGAATCATTTAATGCTTGTGAATCGTGCCTTATGGGCAAGATGACTGAAACTCCATTCTCCGGAACAATGGAACGAGCTAGTGACTTATTGGAAATAATACATAAGATGTATGTGGTCCAATGAGTGTTGATGCTCGTGGCAGGTATCGTTATTTTCTGACCTTCACAAGATGATTTGAGCAGATATAAGTATATCGACTTAAATGAAGCCCAAGTCTGAAACATTTAAAAGTTCAAAGAATTTCAGAGTGAAGTGGAGAATCATCATAACAAGAAAATAAAGTTTCTACGATCTGATCGTGGAGGAAAATATTTGAGTTACGAGTTTGGCCTTCATTTAAAACAATATGGAATAGTTTCACAGCTCACACCACCTGGAACACCACAACGTAATGGTGTGTCCAAACATCGTAACCGCACTTTATTGGATATGGTGCGATCTATGATATCTCTTACCGATTTACCACTATCATTTTGGGGTTATGCATTAAAGATAGTTGCATTCACTTTAAATAGGGCACCATCAAAATCCGTTGAGACGACACCTTATGAACTGTGGTTTGGCAAGAAACAAAAGTTGTCGTTTCTTAAAAGTTTGGGGCTGCGATGCTTATGTGAAAAAGCTTCAATCTGATAAGCTCGAACCCAAATCCGAGAAATGTGTCTTCATAGGATACCCAAAGAAAACTGTTGGGTACACCTTCTATCACCGATATGAAGGCAAGATCATTGCTAAGAATGGATCCTTTCTAGAGAAGGAGTTTCTCTTGAAAGAAGTGAGTGGGAGGAAAGTAGAACTTGATGAGGTAATTGTACCTTCTCCCTTATTGGAAAGTAGTTCTTCACAGAAATCAGTTCCAGTGATTCCTACACCAATTAGTGAGGAAGTTAATGATTTTTTTCAAGAATACGCAAAGCTTGTGTATCATTTCATTGATAGAAAGAGTAGACTGAGTACAGCAGGGGGCACAACACATTACACGAACGCAGACAGGCGTGAACATGGTGCCCGGAGCAGACAGACAAGGGATGCTCGGCCCAAAAAGGGGAAACAACACAGCTAAACCAACCAAGCCCGAACCGACTGAGCCGAACCAACAATGAGACCCAACATCACCAAATCCAACACCGGGGACACCGCGAGCAAGCAAGATGGCGCCTTCAAGAAGGAACATGACGCCGACACGTCTTCGCCATCCGATCTGAAGCAGTCGGACCTAGGGTTTCCTTTAAGCTCGAAGAGGGGCATAGCCGAAGGCCATGACAGTGCCTCCAAGAAGGAAAAACGACACCCGCGGGCGCCATCGCTGCCAGCACCGGCAAGCCGAGCAGCGATTTATCCCTGGCATGAGCTGAGCAATCCCATAGCCGCCAAATGTGGTATTGAAGATGAGGAAGCCAACGTTGTCCGGAACCAAGCCGAAGGGGGGTGGTGGGGCTGCACCTGCCGCTGGTGGGTGGCACCGCCTCCGGACCTATGAGCAATGGTTCTGGCAAAAGAGGGAAGCTTTAAGGCATACAGAATAGGGTTGGCAACAAAGCAAGGACCACCGCGAGGGAGGCAACGGTGACCAGCAACACCGACAAGCTAGGATTGGAGGGCGCAAATCCAAGCTGTCATGGCCGTAGCCGTCGGGTCAACGGAAAACCAAGCGAGCTAGAAGGAATGCAGCCACTGGTTGCCAAAGCCGGAGCCGACCGGCAGAGAACACCCGCAAGCAGAGGACACCGGAGAACGCAGGTCCGAGGCCGCCGGGGCCGAAGCAACACCAACAAACACCCGTCGCAGGTGCACCGCGCCAGCCGCTACCACTGAAGCCTCACTGATACATCTCCAACGTATCTATAATTTTTGATTGTTACATGATATTATATTACCTATTTTGGATGTTTATGGGCTTTACTTTACACTTTTATATCATTTTTGGGACTAACCTACTAACCGGAGGCCCAGCCCGAATTGCTGTTTTTTTGCCTATTTCAGTGTTTCGCAGAAAAGGAATATCAAACGGAGTCCAAACGCGATGAAACCTTCGAGAACGATCTTTTTGGAACAAAAGCAAAATAGGAGACTTGGAGTGGACGTCAAGAAGCGGACGAGGCGGCCACGAGGGTGCCCGGCGCGCCCTATAAGGGTGGGCCCCCCCCACCCTCATGGGCCCCTTGAGCATCCACCGACCTACTTATTCCTCCTATATATATATATCTACGTACCCCGAAACCATCCAGGAGCACCACGAAAACCTAATTCCACCGCCGCTACCTTCTGTATCCGCAAGATCCCATCTTGGAGCCTTCGCTGGTGCTCCGTCGGAGGGGGAATCGACCATGGAGGGCCTCTCCATCACCACCAAGGCCTCTCCGATGAGTTGTGAGTAGTTTACCACAGACCTTCGGGTCCATAGTTATTAGCTAGATGGCTTCTTCTCTCTCTTTGATTCTCAATACAAAGTTCTCCTTCCTCTTCTTGGAGATCTATTCGATGTAACTCTTCTTGCGGTGTGTTTGTCAAGATCCGATGAATTGTGGGTTTATGATCAAGTTTATCTATGAGAAATATTTGAATCTCCTATGAATTCTTTTATGTATGATTGGTTATCTTTGCAAGTCTCTTCGAATTATCAGTTTGGTTTGGCCTACTAGATTGATCTTTCTTGCCATGGGAGAAGTGCTTAGCTTTGGGTTCAATCTTGCAGTGTCCTTTCCCAGTGACAACAGGGGCAGCAAGGCACATATTGTATTGTTGCCATCAAGGATAAAAAGATGGGGTTTTTATCATATTGCATGAGTTTATCCCTCTACATCATGTCATCTTGCTTAATGCGTTACTCTGTTCTTATGAACTTAATACTCTAGATGCAGGCAGGAGTTGGTCGATATGTGGAGTAATAGTAGTAGATGCAGAATCGTTTCGATCTACTTGTTTCGGACGTGATGCCCATATACATGATCATGCCTCGATATTCTCATAACTATGCACTTTTCTATCAATTGCTCGACAGTAATTTGTTCACCCACCGTAATAATTATGCTATCATGAGGGAAGCCACTAGTGAAACCTATGGCCCTCAGGTCTATCTTTTATCATATAAGTTTTTCATCTACTTTTATTTGCATCTTTTACTTTCTAATCTATATCATAAAATAACCAAAAATATTTATCTTATCATATTATCTCTATCAGATCTCACTTTCGCAAGTTTCCGTGAAGGGATTGACAACCCCTTTATTGTGTTGGTTGCGAGGTTCTTGTTTGTTTGTGTAGGCGCGTGGGACTTGTGAGGAGCCTCCTAATGGATTGATACCTTGGTTCTCAAAACTGAGGGAAATACTTACGCTACTTTGCTGCATCACCCTTTCCTCTTCAAGGGAAAAACCAACGCATGCTCAAGAGGTAGCAAGAAGGATTTCTGGCGCCCGGGAGGTCTTCGCTCAAGTCAAGACATACCAAGTACCCATCACAGACTCATCTCCCTCGCATTACATTATTTGCCATTTGCCTCTCGTTTTCCTCTCCCCGACTTCACCCTTGCCATTTTATTCACCCTCTCTTTCCCGTTCTCCTCTCTCTTTCGCTTGCCTTTTTTTGTGCTTGTGTGTTGGATTGCTTGTCACGATGGCGCAAGATAATATTAAATTGTGTGACTTTTCCAATACTAATAGTAATGATTTCCGTAGCACTCCGATTGCTCCTCTTAATTATGTTAAAACTTGTCAAATCAATGCTGCTTTATTGAATCTTGTTATGAAAGATCAATTCTCCGGCCTTCCTAGTGAAGATGCCCCTACTCAGCTAAACAACTTTGTTGATTTGCGCGATATGCAAAAGAAGAAAGATACGGATAATCATATTGTTAAATTGAAGTTATTTCCATTTTCACTTAGAGATCGTGCTAAAACTTGGTTTTCATCTTTGCCTAAAAATAGTATTGATTCATGGAATAAGTGCAAAGATGCTTTTATCTCTAAGTATTTTCCTCCCGCTAAGATCATCTCTCTTAAACGATATTATGAATTTTAAACAACTTGATCATGAGCATGTCACCCAATCTTGGGAAAGAACGAAATTAATGATTCGCAATTGCCCAACTCATGATTTGAATTTATGGATGATCATACAAAACTTTTATGCCAGATTAAATTTTGCTACTAGAAATCTTTTAGATTTGGCCGCGGGAGGCAATTTTATGGAAATCACTTTAGGAGAAGCTACAAAACTCCTTAATAATATTATGGTTAATTATTCTCAATGGCACACCGAAAGATCTACTAGTAGAAAAGTTCATGCTATAGAAGAAATTGATGTTTTGAGTGGAAAGATGTCAGGACCGGTTTTCCAATAAAACATTTATTGAGAAACCGTCCTTGTATAAGACCAGTATAGGAAAATCTTCCTTACTAGTAGACAAATCCTTGATACAGAAATCCAGTAGTACTAAATATTATACAAGGTTGAGCTGAGGTTGCTCAATAATTTATTACAAGCACGCCGTTATTATACATAAAGGCGGATATGACCAAAGGAGTATGGTGGCATAACTACTGACTTGTGATAAAAGTGGTGGTGGATATGTCATAGTGACGTGGGTGACATGACTCCTAAATCTTACAGCTCATCGAGCGCCGGAGTGAGGCTCGATGATTTTTATTTCGGTAGCGGAAGTGTATATGATACAAGTGACCAATTCTAGGATCGCACGGGACTGACTAGGACTCCTCTAGGCGTCAGACTCGCTATCGTACTCTTCATCCATAAGATCGCCTT
This sequence comes from Triticum aestivum, assembly GCF_018294505.1. NCBI lineage: Eukaryota > Viridiplantae > Streptophyta > Magnoliopsida > Poales > Poaceae > Triticum > Triticum aestivum. The sequence continues at coordinate 709,310,168 of NC_057813.1, read as the reverse complement.
TGTCGATATCTGGCCAAATCAACAAGCCAGGTGAGTACTTTGAATGTACTCGCAAGACAGTTTGGACATAATATATAACAAATGCAAACATGATGCACATGAGTAGATTAGTAATGCACACTCAGATAATAAATTTGCATGGCATGTTAAATGAAAACGAAGTCAGGCGGTAGTCCTCCCGAAATCCCAATAAAATAACTGAAGACCGATCGGGTGTCTGAAGCGACGCCTCGAAAGGTAAAAATAAATTAACATGCCGCAGTCGGGCGTCAGGGCGACACCACATAAAGGGCTTATATTGAAATGTAAAGGACAGTGCGTGCCGCAGTTGGACGTCTAAGCGACATCTCGAAAAGGGCTTATAATGAAAGTAAATAACATGGATGCCGCAGTCGGATGTCTGAGCGACATCACATAAAGGGCTTATATCAAAAGTAAATAACGAGAATGCCACAGTCAGATGTCTGAGCGACATCACATAAAGGGCTTATATCAAAAGTAAATAACAAGGATGCCACAGTCGGATGTCTGAGCGACATCACATAAAGGGCTTATATCAAAAATAAATAATGATAATGCCAGAGTCGGACGTCTGAGCGACATCACATAAAGGGCTTATATTACACCATTCAAACTCAAGTAGTTCATAAATTTAAATCATCCCAAAGCAGTACTCAATATATAATAATAAATTGCTTAGTCCATCCACAGGAAATAATATTCAGCCGGCTTGATTACTCATGTTTACTCTCCGGAGATTGTCACTAAAACTGACACTGAAACTGACGATGAGACGGACGTTGAGACCGACACTGACACTGATATGTTGAACACAGTCCTTGACCATGGACACGGTTACTCAAATGGTTTTGACTCTGCAGAGTTTGTACTCTTTACCCACAGTCAACGGATTTCCGTAGTCACAAAGGACTAGTTCCATTTACGGTATTTCAGAAGAAACTCATCTAACCATTACACACCCATTCCACATCCCACTACCAGGAATCACCCTAGACAACATTCAAGAAAAACTTTGAGACGGGGATGCCACAACCTCGAGTAGCATGGGATCAAATTTATATCGCGCGCTCTAAGGGGTGCCCCCCTCTCGGTCCCAACCGGAAACACCCATGCCCCCTGATCGGATGACGGGCTTTAATCCAGGGCCATGGACCCTTCATCATGGCCCCTCTATTTGCTGTGTACAAGGAAAGAGGTTTGCAACTGACTAGACCGCATTCGTTGTAGAAGACATGTGGTAGTACGAAAAAGGGGACGAACGGGATCATGACTTTGATCCACATTGATACCGGAGTTAAACGGTTGACATAAGCCTGACATGCTTCAACAATACCAGCTTGCAACCTATCATGCCACCACATGATCGGGTTATCTCACCATCATATGAGCACATCAAATTTTGAAGCTCACTTGTAGCTTACCTTGCATGCAATATAACATTCACTAATGCACATAAAGACATGACATAAGAACACTTCTCAAGAAAACATGCAAAACACTCATCATATCAAAGGTTCAAACATGCTTGCCTGGTTCGGAGTAGTCGGAGTCTAGCTCGGTGAAGTTTGCGGCTCCGTCACCTCCGTCGGTATCTATGTTAATAACAAAATCGGATACTAACGTAAATACCGTGCGTGCATAAAAGTTCTTCCAAATAATTTTCAAATAAATATGATAAAAAACTAGATAGAAAAATAAAGATGACAGAAAAAGAATCAACTCAAAATCTTCTTTTGTTTAAAAGTTATAAGGGTTTTAGTCTAGGGTCTAATCTGTAATGAAAGAGAAAACTTCTAGGGGCTAGTTTAGAAAAAGACAGAAAAACGTTTTAGTTAGAAGATGTATTTTGCCCGAAGGCATTTTTCAGAAAACGTTTCAAACGAAGAAAAAGCTGACGAGGGGGTCCCACCCGTCAGGTTTGAAAACCAAAACAAAGTGCACCAGCCCCCGAGGACCGCGGTGGTCGCCGGCATCGATCCACGGCGAGGTAGGGGGAGTGGATGGTACCTACGGACTCATGGTGCTCTCCCGGATCTGTGGGTGGTGGAGTTGGTCATCGGCGAGCACCACATCGATGGCAGCCTCTTCTCCGGCGGATGGTGGCTCGGGCGGTTATGGATCTCGCCGAGGAGGGCTGTAGACGCCAAATTGAGGCTAGGGTTAGAAGGATGGGTGCACTAGGAGGACGCTGGCAAGGTTTGGGAGGTGGGGGTGCCCTCACCGGAGAGAATCGTGCCGGAGCCCGAGGCGGATCGGGGCGGCCGGAGTCGGGAAAGAAGACCTCCTCGAGGCCCTCCTAGTGGCTGGGTGCGGTTCTGGTGAGGTGGAGGGGTGGTGCTTGGTCGAAGGCGAGCTCGGGGTCTCTATTTATAGCCGGCCCAAGGCAGTTGCCGAGAACGGGATAACTCCGGTGAGTGATTACGGCGAGGCAGTGGTCGGGCAGGCGGTTTAGGTGATTGGGCATCATCGTGTTGGTACACTGGTGCCGTTCAAGGGCTAAACTTGGCATGACTTGGGTGATACTCCAAGTTCTCGACGAGCGGGCACGTCGGTAGCAGGGAGCATGCCCTGTGCTTTCCAGGCCACGCCATGGCTCTGCGGCACACATAGGGAAGGGGACGGCCACGTGGAGGCTTCTGGTGGTGTGGGCGGTGCTGGCCGGCGCCGTACGGCACGGGTGGCCCCTGCTGGCCGCCACGGGTGGTTCTGCCACCGCGGAAGACACCGGCGTTGGTGAGACACGTCGCCACCGACACTTGCGCCCGTCCAAACGACCGTGTGGCGCACTGGATAAGGAGGAGAAGCAGTGAGCAAGGTGCCAAACGCGGGCACTAGCGAGATTGACGCCGCGCTTTGAAGAAACAACACTGATGACAGAACTGAATCACTGAACTTTCTGAATTTGACAGTAACAGTGCATGCCAGGTGTTTGACAAAATGTTTTTGGCATGTGGAAAATTTTTCTTGAGCTCATCTTTGGTGAGGTGACCTCTTGATGCATCTAGAGGCTGCCTGATTTATCTCAGATTTTTAGGAGAAGAAAAATAATGAATTTCATGAAAAATGGCAAATCTGGTTCAAACTTGCAGCAAGCACATTTTGAAAAATTTGAACTGTGGACCAGTGGATCTTGATGGATCTTGGTTGAGGGTACTAAGGATAAGCCAGAGGAGTTTATTTGGGACCAAGACTCAAAGGGATTATGGTGCTTCCTTTGTAAATCATCAAGGCCCAAATAAATGGTAGAAAATGCTTTTGAGGGAAAAATAAATAAATAAATTTTTTAAAGGAGGTAGAGACTTGCTGGAATGGGATGCTTGGTTTGATCCAAAGTGGGGAGGTGGGTTTTGGAAGGAATATTTCAACATGGGTCATGGCAAGAGAAATTATCTTTGAGTGGGAAGGAGTAAACCCATAATTTTATAGAAACTCTTTTTAATAAAAGAAATATTAAAACCACCCATGATTATTTGTGTTGACCCAACACATGTTGAAGAACCCTCAAGACTAAAAATCAACATTGAGAAGAACTCCAAAAAATTTTGTCATAAAAAGGGTTTGAGAAGGAGAGCCCCTCTTTTAGCAAAAATTCAAATAACCCCCTTTCAATCAAATAAAGAATTTAATAAAAATCAAATCAAAATTTTTGGAGTGTTACAACACCTACCCCCTTAGGAAAAATCTCGTCCCCGAGATTTCAGCTGATCCTCAAATAAGTGTGGGTGCTCTGTCTGAAGGAAATCCTCTCTTTCCCACGTTGCTTTATCCTCGGTGTGATTGCTCCACTGAACCTTGAAAAATTTAATTGTTTTCTGACGGGTCCTCCCTTCAGACTCCTCCAATATTTTTATGGGACGCTCCCTGTAGGTGAGGTCTGGTTGCACGTCAATGCTCTCATGAGGCACATGCTTCTCTGGGTTGCTTACACATTTCCTCAATTGTGAGATGTCGAACACATCATGGACGTCTGACAGTTCTTTGGGTAGGTCTAGCTGGTAGGCTACTGTACCTCTTCGTGCAGTCACACAAAAAGGTCCGATAAACCCTGGAGCTAGCTTTCCATTAACTTTGAATCGTTGCAGGCCCCTCATAGGAGATACTCGTAGGTACACATATTCACCGGGTTCAAAGTTGACTTCACGATGTTTTTGATCGTAATAACTCTTTTGTCGGCTCTGGGCTGTCTTGAGTCGATCCCTGATTAGTCTAACTTTCTCCTTAGCTTCCTTGAGTATGTCGGGGCCGAAGATACGACTGTCCCCTGTTTATGACCAATTTAATGGGGTACGACATCTTCGCCCATACAAGGCTTCAAAAGGTGCCATTTGCAGACTGGCTTGGTAACTGTTGTTGTATGCGAACTCAGCATACGGCAAGCTTTCTTCCCAACTGGTTCCATAAGTGAGAACACATGCTCTCAGCATGTCCTCTAGAATTTGGTTCACACATTCGGTTTGTCCTCTAGTCTGGGGGTGGTATGTTGTACTGAATGCTAGTTGAGTCCCCAGAGCTTGTTGTAAATGATCCCAAAATCTAGAGACGAATTGAGTGCCTCTGTCAGATATTATAGTCTTTGGAATCCCATGCAGACAAACTATACGGGAGAGATAAAGCTTGGCAAGCTTTTGAGTGGTGTGGGTTGTCTTTACTGGGATGAAATGTGCCACCTTAGTCAATCTGTCTGTGATGACCCATATGGCATCATTATCGTGTCGTGACCGAGGTAGTCCGACAATAAAATCCATCCCAATTTCGTCCCATTTCCACTCAAGTATCTTGTTTGGCTGTAATAGCCCTGCTGGTTTTTGGTGCTCGGCTTTAATACGCTGACATGAATCACAACATGCAATGAATGTGGCTATATCCCTTTTCATACCGTGCCACCAAAAAATTTCTTGAATGTCCTTGTACATTTTGGTCCCTCCAGGATGGATTGAATATGGAGCGGTGTGACCTTCGGCTAGAATTTGCTGTTTGAGGTCCTCTATATTTGGTAGGCAAAGTCTGTCTCCATACCATAATATTCCCGTATCGTCTATGACGAAGTCTGAGGCCTTGCCTAGACTCACTTTTCTTTTTATGCCTTCGATGCTGGAGTATCCAGGCTGAGCCTTCTTAATCTGTTCAATTAGGGCGGGCTGTATTTCCAAATTTGACACGTCACCTTCAGTGACCATCACTAAGTTGAGTTTAGCGAACTCCTGCTGAAATTCAGGTCTCAAGTTCTGTAGACTATCGTTGCCCGAGTTGGGGTTTCGACTAAGAGCATCTGCCACTACATTCGCCTTTCCTGGATGGTAGTGAATGCCAACATCATAATCTTTCGCTAATTCTAACCAGCGCCGTTGTCGCAAATTGAGTTCTGGTTGTGTGAAAATATATTTGAGGCTTTTATGGTCCGTATATATTTCACAACGATTTCCGAGCAAAAAGTGCCTCCACTCTTTGAGTGCATGAATGACTGCTGCCAACTCCAAGTCATGAGTAGGATAATTTTCTTCATGCTTTCACAGTTGCCTGGAAGAGTATGCGACTACTTTGCCTTCTTGCATTAATACGCATCCGAGGCCCTTCCGGGATGCCTCACAATATACTTCAAAACATTTGTGTATGTCTGGCACAACCAATACTGTTGTTGTTCTCAATTTCCTTTTGAGTTCTTGGAAACTTTTCTCGCAAGCTTCAGTCCATACAAATTTCTTATCCTTCTTGAGTAACTGTGTCATTGGTTTTGCTATGGTGGAGAACCCCTCAATAAACCTTTGGTAATATCCTGCCATTCCCAGGGAACTTCGTACATCTGTTACGTTGGCTGGTGGTTTCCAACCAAGTACGGCCTTGACTTTTTCTGGGTCTACGGCAACACCTTCTTGGGTCAATACATGGCCTAGAAAACCAACCTATCTTAACCAAAATTCACATTTGCTGAATTTGGCGTATAATTGATGTTTCCTTAATTCTCCCAGTATAATCCTGAGATGTTCAGCATGCTCTTCTGGTGTCTTGGAGTATACCAGAATATCATCAATGAATACCACAACAAATTTGTCCATAAATTTCATAAACACTTTGTTCATGAGGTGGACAAAATATGCGCGGGTGTTCGTCAGTCCAAACGGCATTACTGTAAACTCATATAGTTCGTATTTGGAGGTGAATGCTGTCTTGGGGATATCTTCTGTCCGTACTTTTAATTGATGATACCCCGACCTTAAATAAATTTTTGAGAAAACCTTAGCTTGCGCGAGCTGGTCAAATAAATCATTTATCCGTGGCATCGGATATTTGTTTTTGATGGTAACCATGTTGAGTGCTTGATAGACGATACATAATCTCAGCGTCCCATCCTTTTTCTTGGCAAATAATATTGGTGAACCCCAAGGTGAGGAGCTGGCTCGTATGAATCCTTTGTCCAGTAATTCTTTTCTTTGCTTCTTTAATTCTACCAACTCAGAGGGTGCCATTCTATAGGGTTTCTTGTAAATGGGGGTGGTTCCAGGTGCTAGTTCAATAATGAACTCTATCTCCCGTTCTGGTGGCATGCCTGGTAGTTCTTCGGGAAATACGTCAGGGAACTCACACACCACTGGAACTTTTCTTAACTCTGAAACGTCCACCTTATTCAACCTAGGTTGCCGTGACAGTGGTATTTCTTGAGCTGCATTTTTTGTCGTCTTCCCGTGATGATGGGTAAGAATTACAGTCCGATTGAAGCAGTCAATAAATCCCTTGTTGGTGGTTAACCAGTCCATTCCTAAGATAGCATCCAGTCCTTTATTTTCCAATATAATGAGGTTTTCCTGAAACTTTAGTCCCTCAAACTCAATAATCACACCTTGGCAGTAATTTTGAGTGATTTTCTTAATCCCGGGGGACTTGATGATCATGGATTTTTCCAAGGGAAGCATCTAAAAATCATGTTGCAAAGCAAATTTCTTTGAAATGAACGAGTGAGAAGCTCCAGAATCAAACAAAATTGTGGCAGGTGTTGTGTTGACAGGGAACGTACCGAGTACGATATCCGGGGCATTTTGTGCTTCTTCCTTGGTCACATGGTTCAAGTGACCCTTCTTGTGATGGTTATTGGTGTTGAAGTTGTTTCGCTTGGGTGTTGAATTATTACCATTGTTGTTCGGCTTGGGGGCCGACTTTCTTGGCTTTGGACACTGTTTGGCATTGTGTCCTTCCTCTCCACAAGCGTAGCAAGTAACACCTGGGAGATACGTAAAATCCTTGTCCCTTGCATGAATTTTTTTCTTTGGGCGTGGAACATTTATCGTGGATTTGTTTACTCCACCTTTCTGAAAGTCAGTCTTGTTCCGGTTGTTGCGAGCATGAGTAGTCTTGTCTCTTTTGCGCTTGCGAAAATCCTCCAAGCTGCGGCGCTCATTTTCCAATGTAATGGCTTTGTCCACAAGTGTCTTGAAATCCGGAAAGGTGTGTACGACCAGCTGGCATTTAAGTGCTGGTGCCAAACCGTCCAAGAATTTTTCCATATTTTTATTTTCAGTCATATGCTCTTCGTTGGCATAACGAGATAATTGAGTAAACTGAGTGTTGTACTCAGTTACTGTCATGCTTCTCTGCTTGAGGTCATCAAACTCCCTTTTCTTGATCTTCATAATGCTTCTGGGAATGTGCGCCCCACGAAAACCCTCTTTAAATTCTTCCCAGGTGATGTCATTTTCATTGGGGTGCATGTGTAGTAAATTTTCCCACCATGATGCAGCTTCTCCAGTGAGGTAGTGAGGTGCATATAGTACCTTCTCACGGTCCGAACATTGTGCAATAATTAATTTCCTCTCAATATCTCGAAGCTAATCATCGGCCTCAAGAGGTCTATCAGTGTGAGAGAACGTTGGGGAATGTGTCTTTTGTAGTTCGGACAATTTGGAGTGCTGCTGATACAGTCCACGGTGATTTCGCATATTGATGACATGGTTCATCATTTCTTGATGACGCATACTTGAGAAAATGTTGCTTCACTGCCTTGCTGACTTGACTGCCCCTGTGTGAAATTGTTACTTATCTGGGTACCATAATTTTCTTCTGGCGGACTTGGCATGGAACGAGTCCAGGGACGAGGCATTTTCCACTCTGGGGTAATTTTGCAGAACTTATGAGAAAAACCGAGTGGAAAAATCAAATAATATTGCAAAAGTGAAATTCCAAGATTTTTCAAGAAAATACTTGATTGCGCATGGAGAAGGACCGCTTAGTACATATCTTACATGCAAGAAGTAATTATACAATACATCACTCAGGGTGTGCGTACACATTCCTGACATGTTATTTAGGCTAGTGCACTTCTCCGAGTTCCTACATGATGCGCACACAAACTACTTCTCACCAAACCTATATACATATAAACATATCACACAAGCTGGTACATCGCATGGCTGCTAGGCGCACTCAGTTGGAGATGGTAAGAACTTCCCTCGGCCTGCCAAGGGTAAGACCCAGTGATGCTGGAGATTCCACCTCCTCCTCACTAATAGGCTCCAGGCGTGAAGTACTGACTTGGGGAGCTGGTGCGGGTGCGGTAGGTGGTGCAGCTCTGACTGGAGTAGGAGCAATGGCTTGGTCAAACTCTTCAGGGGTAGGCAGGCGGTGAGCGTTGGCAAAGATGGCAGGTCATAGGATGCGGAGGACGAGACGTAAGTCAGTGGTGGTGCGGTATGGAGGAGCTCCCTCCTGTTGGCGGAACAGCCCTACACGGAGTCCATACGAGCAGCCACAAAGTCGTCCACAAGGTTATCAAAAGCTGTCTCAAGAGCTTTGAGATATTCTACCAACATCTCAATAGCCTCATCTCTCTCCCCCCTAGCGCAAGCGAACGCATAGTGACATGTGTATGGCACGTGGCATGGGAGGTAGCGGTAGCGACGAGTCTTCATCGAAGGAAGAGCATCCCCGAGATGAGCTATCGCCTCACGGGCAGCCATCTGCATGGCATGCCTCTCCGTAGGCATGGCCCTTCCCACAAATCGGAAGAGGCGTGACTCAGCACGCCCTCCCTTGAATTGCACCGTGGCCTGGTGCATGGACAAGCTGTCGCTGATCTTGTGCTGGCAGAGTGTGAACTCTGGACGAGCCGATGGCCCAATCACGACTTTGGTGATGGAGACGAGAAGCTTGATAAACCCCTCAGGTACATTGGCGAACACATGTGACTCACAACCACTGCCAGCTATCTACAAAAGTAGACAAAAATTCCGAATAGTCAAATCATAAATTTATGATGACTAACAGAAAATTGCTACAATTGCAAAATGATAAACAAAAGCACTATTATGCTAATAACCGATTAGCGATCATGTCTTCCTACAGTCAGCCTGGCTCTCGTACCAAGGTTGTCTGGACCGGTTTTCCAATCAAACATTTATTGAGAAACCGTCCTTGTATAACACCAGTATAGGAAAATCTTCCTTACTAGTAGACAAATCCTTGATACAGAAATCCAGTAGTACTAAATATTATACAAGGTTGAGCTGAGGCTGCTCAACAATTTATTACAAGCAAGCCATTATTATACATAAAGGCGGATATGACACAAGGAGTATGGTGGCATAACTACTGACTTGTGATAAAAGTGGTGGTGGATATGTCACAGTGACGTGGGTGACATGACTCCTAAATCTTACAGCTTATCGAGCGCCGGAGTGAGGCTTGATGATTTTTATTTGGATAGCGGAAGCGTATATGATACAAGTGACCAATTCCAGGATCGCACGGGACTGACTAGGATTCCTCTAGGCGTCGGACTCGCTATCGTACTCTTCATCCATAAGATCGCCTTCGTCGATATCTGGCCAAATCAACAAGCCAGGTGAGTACTTTGAATGTACTCACAAGACAGTTTGGACATAAGATATAACAAAGGAAAACATGACGCACATGAGTAGATTAGTAATGCACACTCAGATAATAAATTTGCATGGCATGTTAAATGAAAAGGAAGTCAGGCGGTAGTCCTCCCGAAATCCCAATAAAATAACTGAAGACCGATCGGATGTTTGAAGCGACGCCTCGAAAGGTAAAAATAAATTAACATGCCGCAGTCGTGCGTCAGGGCGACACCACATAAAGGGATTATATTGAAATATAAAGGACAGTGCGTGCCGTAGTCGGACATCTAAGCGACATCTCGAAAAGGCCTTATAATGAAAGTAAATAACATGGATGTCGCAGTCGGATGTCTGAGCGACATCACATAAAGGGCTTATATCAAAAGTAAATAATGAGAATGCCACAGTTGGACGTCTGAGCGACATCACATAAAGGTCTTATATCAAAAGTAAATAACAAGGATGCCACAGTCGGATGTCTGAGCGACATCACATAAAGGGCTTATATCAAAAATAAATAACGATAATGCCATAGTCAGACGTCTGAGCGACATCACATAAAGGGCTTATATTACACCATTCGAACTCAAGTAGTTCATAAATTTAAATCATCCCAAAGCAGTACTCAATATATAATAATAAATTTCTTAGACCATCCACAGGAAATAATATTCAGCCGGGTTGAATACTCATGTTTATTCTCGGGAGATTGTCACTAAAACTGACACTGAAACTGACGATGAGACGGACGTTGAGACCGACACTGACACTGATATGTGGAACACAGTCCTTGACCATGGACATGGTTACTCAAATGGTTTTGACTCTGCAGAGTTTGTACTCTTTACCCACAGTCAACGGATTTCTGTTGTCACAAAGGACTAGTTCCGTTTATGGTATTTTAGAATAAACTCATCTAACCAGTACACACCCATTCCACATCCCGCTGCCAGGAATCACCCTAGACAACATTCAAGAAAAACTTTGAGATGGGGAGGCCACAACCTCGAGTAGCATGGGATCAAATTTATATCGCGCGCTCTAAGGGGTCCCCCTCTCAGTCCCAACCAGAAACACCCATGCCCCCTGACCGGATGACGGACTTTAATTCCGGGCCATGGAACCCTCATCACGACCCCTCTATTTGGTATGTACAAGGAAAGAGGCTTGCAACTGACTAGACCGCATTCAATGCAGAAGACATGTGGTAGTACAAAAAAGGGGACGAAGGGGATCATGACTTTGTTCCACATTGATACCAGAGTTAAACGGTTCACATAAGCCTGGCATGCTTCAACAATACCAGCTTGCAACCTATCATGCCACCACATGATCAGGTTATCTCACCATCATATGAGCACATCAAATTTCGAAGCTCACTTGTAGCTTACCTTGCATGCAATATAACATTCACTAATGCACATAAAGACATGCCATAAGAACACTTCTCAAGAAAACATGCAAAACACTCATCATATCAAAGGTTTAAACATGCTTGCCTGGTTCGTAGTAGTCAGAGTCTAGCTCGGTGAAGTTTGCGGCTCCGTCACCTCCGTTGGTATCTACGTTAATAACAAAATTGGATACTAACGTAAATACCGTGTGTGCATAAAAGTTGTTCCAAATAATTTTCAAGTAAATATGATAAACAATTAGATAGAAAAATAAAGATGACAAAAAAAGAATCAACTCAAAATCTTCTTTTGTTTAAAAGTTATAAGGGTTCTAGTCCAGGGACTAATCTATAATGAAACGGAAAACTTCCAGGGGCTAGTTTAGAAAAGACAGAAAAACGTTTCAGTTAGAAGACGTATTTTGGCCGAAGGTGTTTTCAGAAAACATTTCAAAAGAAGAAAAAGCTGACGAGGGGGTCCCACCCGTCAGGTTTGAAAACTAAAACAGAGTGCACCGGCGCCCGAGGACCGCGGTGATCGCCGGCGTCGATCCACGGCGAGGTAGGGGGAGTGGATGGTACCTACGGACTCACGGTGCTCTCCCCCGTGACCGCGTCTGTGGGTGGTGGAGTTGGTCGTCGGCGAGTACCACGTCGACGGCGGCCTCTTCTCCGTTGGACGGTGGTTCGGGCGGTGATGGATCTCGCCGAGGAGGGCTGCAGACGCCAAATTGAGGCTAGGGTTAGAAAGATGGGTGCACTAGGAGGTTGCTGGCAAGGTTCGGGAGGCGGGGGTGCCCTCACCGGAGAGAATCGTGCCGGAGCCCGGGGCGGATCGGGGCGGTCGGAGTCAGGGAAGAAGACCTCCTCGAGGCCCTCCTAGTGGCTGGGCGCGGTTCTAGTGAGGTGGAGGGGTGGTGCTTGGTCGAAGGCGAGTTTGGGGTCGCTATTTATAGCCGGCCCGAGGCGGTTGCCGAGAACGGGATAACTCCGGCGACTGATTACGGCAAGGCAGTGGTCGGGCAGGCGGTTTAGGTGATTGGGCATCATCGTGTTGGTCCACTGGTGCCGTTCAGGGGCTAAACTTGGCATGACTTGGGTGATACTCCAAGTTCTCGACGGAACGGCCTCGCGGGCACGTCGGCGGCAGGGAGCGTGCCCTGTGCTTTCCAGGCCACGCCGACGGCTCTGCAGCCTCCCGGGCGTCGGTCGATGAGTTTATCCCTCTACATCATGTCATCTTGCTTAATGCGTTACTCTGTTCTTATGAACTTAATACTCTAGATGCAGGCAGGAGTCGGTCGATGTGTGGACTAATAGTAGTAGATGTAGAATCGTTTCGATCTACTTGTTGCGGATGTGATGCCTATATACATGATCATGCCTAGATATTCTCATAACTATGTACTTTTCTATCAATTGCTCGACAGTAATTTGTTCACCCACCATAATAATTATGCTATCTTGAGAGAAGCCACTAGTGAAACCTATGGCCCCCGGGTCTATCTTTTATCATATAAGTTTTTCATCTACTTTTATTTGCATCTTTTACTTTCTAATCTATATCATAAAAATACAAAAAATATTTGTCTTATCATATTATCTCTATCAGATCTCACTTTCGCAAGTTTCCGTGAAGGGATTGACAACCCCTTCATCGCGTTGGTTGCGAGGTTCTTGTTTGTTTGTGTAGGCACGTGGGACCTGTGAGGAGCCTCCTACTGGATTCATACCTTGGTTCTCAAAACTGAGGGAAATACTTACGCTACTTTCCTGCATCACCCTTTCCTCTTCAAGGGAAAAACCAACGCATGCTCAAGAGGTAGCACTCACCACCGCTGCACAAGAGCCGTTACCATGCTCCGAGGGGGAGGAGGGTACGAAGCAGAGGGTGTCAACACGAGGCAGACCGCGTGTACCCCACAAAACCAGCGCAAATCCCGCACCCAAACGTGTCCAGCAGCAGCACCAATGGCAGACTGGGCCGCACCTCCGGGGGGAGGGGATGGCTGCGCCGCTCGAACGGCCGGCGGGAGAGGAGCAGCAGCTGGGATGGGGGGGCTCCTGCGACCACTACTAGAAAAAGGGCTATAGATGGGATTGATACTAATGGCGCACCAGACAGGCGGTGCGCCATTAGTATATACTAATGGCGCACCAGATTCTGCTACGCCATTAGTGTTGAAACTACTAATGGCGCACCAGGCCCGAGGTGCGCCATTAGTATCAAAAAAAATTTGAACTAGTGCGCCTGTCCAAACATACTAATGGCGCATCCAGACGAAGTGCGCCATTACTAGTTGTAACTAGTAATGGCGCACCTGTCGGAAAGTGCGCCACTAATGTTGTTTTTTTAATTATATTTTTTATTCCTTTTTTTGCAAAACTACTAATGGCGCAATTCTCCACCGTGCGCCATTACTAGTTTAAACTAGTAATGGCGCACTCTGGGGAAGTTCACCATTAGTATGTTTTTTTTTATTATTTTTTTGCAAAACTACTAATGGCGCACCACCAGAAGGTGCGCCATTAGTAACCTGGATTACTAATGGCGCATTTGTGGTTGGTGCGCCATTAGTAAGTGGGCAGCAACAAGATATTTTGGACAGCCTCTCCTACCCACACTCACTTTCCCCCCACTTCATTCTCTCCACCGCCTCCTCCTTGTCTCGGGTGCCTCCTCTTTTTCACCTCATTTCCACCATAGATTCATTCAAATTAAGTGGTTTAATTACCTTGTTTTGGTAGGTAAGTAAGGGGGGAAGCTATATTTATGTTGTTCTCCCTACAACAATGTGCACATGCACTTTTTATGGCCTAGCTAGCTAGATCTATGTATGTTCGTGGTGTTGCATATGTTTGTGGTGTTGCATATGTGTTTGTGTTTGGAGGTGTACCGGTATTTGAAATGCGATAGTTGCCAATATTTTGCCGGAATGTTGATTCATTTCCGTTTCCGCGAGAATTTTGGCATTAAGCATTCTTTTTGGTCCTATTTTTAGGGAAAGTCATGCCAAAAATTTTCTTGGTTCTAAAATATTGTTTTGCTCTACCCCGCAGGCGACCATGGTCCGCACGATGACCGAAGGCATCGTGAATAGGTTTTTGAGGTCCGCGAAGGCCGAGATGCTTCAAAAGAACGAGACGGAGATAAGATGTCCGTGTCGAAGATGCAAGCTGAAGAGCCTTTGTGCGGACCCGGATTCCGGGCAGGTGCGGGACCACCTGCTCTTGCGTGGTTTCATGGATGGCTATCTGTGGCAAGGTGATGAAGATGACTACGAAGTCGTCCATGGGGGCCGGGCAAGAAATGAGGAAGGGCAGCAAGACAACCACCGCGGCTCGGGCGGGCGAGAAGACGAAGAATCCCCAGGAGATGATCACGACGGTGATGCTGTACACAGTCATCATGTAGAAGATGCAGGACATGATGATGAGGAAGATGCCGGAGCAGACGACGGGCATGATCACGAAGATGATGATGCCGGCGGAGCAGACGACGCTGGACCATCGATGGGCTGGGTGCAGGACCCTCATATTCAAGAGCTGCTTCTCAAGCAGACGGATAACGCAAGAGCTGCCGCCCGAGAGAAAGCCAAGATGGATCAACTTGAGTTAGACGCGGTTACTCCATTGTATGAAGGATGCAGGCCCGAGGATACCCGCCTGAAAGTAACGCTCATGGCTCTGGAGATGAAGGTAAAACACAAAATGACCGACGCATGCTTCGACGAGAACATGTCATTCTGGCACGAACGTCTTCCCAAGGGGAACAAGTGCCTGACCAGTTTGGAGGAGGCGAAGAAAATCGTGTGTCCTCTCGATTTACCGCACGTGAAATACCATGTGTGCATGAACAATTGCATCATTTATCGGGACGAGCACGCGGAGTCCACCATATGTCCGGTGTGCGGCGTCACTCGATACAAGAAGAGGAAGAAAGCTCCTCGAAAAGTGGTGTGGTACTTTACGATCACTCCTCGTATGCAGCGGTATTTCGCGGACCCTAAGGTAGCAAAGCTCCTGCGTTGGCACGCGGATAGGGAGGAGAAGAAGCGAGAAGATGACGCAAATGATCCGGAGATAGATAAAAAAGACAAGATGCTGAGTCACCCTAAGGATGCAAGCCAGTGGCAAGCGTTGAACTTCGAATACCCAGAATTTGGGAACGATCCAAGGAACATTGTGCTGGGCGCGAGCACCGATGGAGTCAATCCGTTTGGCAGCCAGAGAAGCACACATAGCACCTGGCCTGTGTTTGTGTGGATGTACAACCTTCCCCCCTGGTTGTGCATGAAGAGGAAGTACATTCACATGAGTATGCTAATTGAAGGGCCGAAACAACCAGGGAACGACATCAATCTGTATCTGGGGCTGCTGAAAGAGGAGCTTGACACGCTATGGAAAATGCCAGCCAATACGTGGGACGCCGCAGAGAAAGAATATTTCCCTATGAGAGCCGCACTGCTCACGACGGTGCACGACTATCTCGGTTACGGATATTTCGCGGGGCAGGTAGTCCATGGATTTTCTGGATGCGTAAGGTGCATGGATGACACAACGTATCGCCAGCTAGATAGAGATCCCGGGTCTTCGAAAACCGTGTTCATGGGACATCGAAGGTGGCTTCGCGATGATGACCCGTGGAGGAAATGCAAGGATCTGTTCGATGGTGAAACCGAACCCCGAAAACTCCCGTGTACGAGGAAATAGACAAGCTGTTGAAAAATTGGAAAGACTGCCCACTGCCGGGAAAGAAGCAAAAGGCGCCAGAGCCGGGAAAGAAGCGAAAGGCGCCAGAACCGCTGCTGAAGGTATGGAAAACGAGGTCTGTTTTCTGGGACATGCCGTACTGGAAGATCCACCGTGTGCCTCACAGCCTTGATGTCATGCATATCACGAAGAACGTGTGCGAGAGTCTGCTTGGTACCCTGCTCAACATGCCAGAGAGGACCAAAGATGGGCCGAAAGCAAGGGCAGACTTGAAATCAATGGGCATCAGGCAGGAGCTTCACGCTAATGATGATGATGATGATGATGATGAGGCGAAGCAGGACACAGAAAGTCGTCGCAAAGGCAAAAAGGCCAAGAAGACCGGAAATGACTACCCTCCCGCGTGCTTCACTCTAAGTCAGGAGGAGATCGAGCAGTTTTTCACCTACCTCCTAGGAGTAAAACTTCCCGCCGGTATTCTTCGATGTTATGGTGCATCTGCTGGTCCATATCATGGAGGATATCATCCAACTCGGGCCGACGTTCCTGCACAGCATGATGCCATTCAAAAGGATGAATGGTGTCATCAGAGGATACGTTCGGAACATGTCATGTCCAGAGGGAAGTATAGCCAGGGGCTTTCTGACCGAAGAGTGCATCTCCTACTGCACGAATTATCTAGGCATCGAGAACCCCATTGGTCTGCCCGTCAACAGGCACCTCGGCAGGCTCGCTGGATGGGGTCACCATGAGGGTCGCCGCGAAATGCATGTCGACTTCGAGGGTCGACTCGCCGACTTTGAAAGAGCAAACCTAGTCGCGCTACAACACATAGACGTGGTCGATCCTTGGGTGGTAGAGCACAAAACCTTTATTGAGAAGACGTACAATGACCGAGGCCAACAGAGGATGGACGGAGATATACTCAAAGAGCACAACTCATGTTTCACGCATTGGTTCAAGCAGAAGCTTCTGTCGTACCCTTTACATGAGGATTCTTCCGCGGAAGAACAACTCATATCCGCCTTGTCACAGGGCGCCGAGCACAACCTGATGACCTATGAGGCGTATGATATCAACGGCTACACATTCTACACCGAGGACAAGGACATGAAGAGCGATGGTTATCAGAACTCCGGGGTAACGATGGAATCCTACACCGGTAAGGACAAGGACAGATACTACGGAAGGATCGAGGAGATCTGGGAGCTGAGCTACACTGGAGAGAAGGTGCCGATGTTCCGTGTCAGATGGGCCAAGAGCGTCCTAAAAGAAGACCGATATTTCACCACCATGGTTATACCCGAAGCCAAATCCAAGACCGCGGGTGCAAACGTCACCGCGAAAAATGAGCCATGGGTACTGGCTTCCCAAGTGGACCAATGCTTCTTCATTACCGACCCGCCAAAGCCCAGTCGTGTTGTCGTGAGGAGAGGCAAAAGGAAGATCATCGGAATGGATGGAGTAGCCAATGAGCAAGACTTCGACAAGTACGGTGACCCAAGGATCGAACATGATGACGATGATGAAGTAGCAGCATACACCACAAGAAGAAGCAGGACCACCCTACCTAAAGGACGTCCGTTCCACAGAAGAACTCCATTTGCGAAAAAGAAGGGCAAGAAGAATGTGAACAGATAGCTAGCTAAGATCGATTGTATTTAAATCGTAGCCTTCATTTCTCGATTGTATTTCATGGGCACTTTTTGAACTGTCATGAATATTTTTATTGTGCGCCATTAGTATTGTGCCCCCATCCATATTTCCTCCCCGGCCCAAAGCTATCCCCTCTCTCGCCCTCGCCCTCGCCCTCGATCCCCTTCCCCTCTCCTCTCCGCTGCACCGCCGCACGCCATTCTCGCAACCCGCACGCACACGCACGCCCTTCTCGCAACCGCTCGACCCCCGCCGCCGCCCGTTCTGGCCAGGTGCTCGATCCCAGCCTTCGCTCCTGCTCGGCCCCACCGCCGCGCCTGCTCGCCAGCCGCTCGGCCCCTTCACGCCCCCGACACCCTCTGCTTTCCTGGGGCTGACACGCCGCCGTGAGCATAGGCTGCAGCACGCCCCCGACCGACGCCGGTGTTCGAGCAGCACCTCCACCGCAGGGGGTCCGGGCCGTGGCAGCACGCCCCCGGGCGCCGGCGAAGGGCGACACGGCGACATTTCGTCAGTTTCTCTCGCCAAAACAGGTAACCTCTCCGCAGCAGAGGAGGATTCATATTGTTGATGTCCAATATTCATTCTTCTTGATATGCAAATTCAGTGTATGTGCTGTCCAAAATTTCAGTGTTTTGTGGTCCAAAAGTTTCAGTGTATGTGTTGTCCAAATTTCAGTGTTCTGTTGTCCAAATATTCAGTTTTGGTGTTATCCAAATTTCAGTGCATATGCAGTAACATGACAATACTGTCATTGAATAAAAGAATAACGAATTAGACCTTCATATAAGAAGTACCAACATTGAAAAATATAGACCTTCACCATTAGAGAGAGTGTAGCCATGACTTTACTGCTTAAGTTTCACCAAAGCAGAAAATGTTGATTGGACAACGCGAAGAGCTAGAAATATTGATTGGTGCAAGTTTGAGGAAAATAAATCTAAATCAAGTCATAATTAAAATCAGATTACGTGTCACTGTAAAAAAGGAAAAGACAAGCAATGTGAAAGAATCAGATTACGTGTGGTAGAGAGAAGTTCCTTCATTTTTTTTCTAAGTGCACTGCAGTACTTGTTCCTTTGTGCACCATAAGTAAAATTAGTCTACTCTACCTATGTCATGTTAAGCCTCAGTTAGCTCTGTGCTTTGATTCACCAGAGCTTGGATAGAGCATGAGGGAGGAAGAATGCTCACTTTATCCTCTCTTTTTGTCAAGCAAGCATGTGGCTGGTTTGGCAAGGGCTCCAGCTTTGGTGGTCACATGAACCTAATTAGCTCCCTGATTAGCTCACTCCCATCATTAACCTAATTAGCTCCCTGATTAGCTCACTCCCATCATTAACCTAATTAGCTCCCTGATTAGCTCACTCCCATCATGATTCAGCTCTCAGGAGACGCCTCCAGCTGCCGACTTCACCGAGCCTCAGATAGGCCAGGTGCGAAATATTATCAGCCCAAACACACTCAAGAAGGCGGTCTGTGAGCAGAACTCGGTCCCATTACAGGAGAAGAAGAAAGCACGCAAAAGAAAGACTAACAAGGGTGCGAGCCAGCCGGCACCGAGTACGATCCGTGCTCAGGACGGGCCACCTTCACCTGAGGATATCTCGAGGAGGGTGCATGTGGCGGGTAGGGCGATGCTACCGACAAATATGCTCAATGCTGCAACCGGTGCTATGCGGAGTCTGCATGACAGTGTTCTTTCTTTGGAGAAGCGGCGTCTCAGAGAGAAGGATGTGGCATACCCGGTTTTCGCGGCCAAGGTGCCAGAGGGCAAGGGCTTTGTGGATAACTCCATCGGGCGTACGATCGTCCTGCGGTTTGATGACATCCACGCTATGATGAACCTTCATCCGTTGCACTACACCTTCGTTCGGCTATTTTCGCTGAGTATGGAGATGCGGATCATTCGCGACAAGACCCCGGACATCGTGATAGTCGACCCCTTCTACATGCGTGCCAAGATCTTGGGCAGCGCTGGGGACCGGCAAGTCGCGAGTTCTTACCTCGAAGGTGTCATTCTGGCAAACCAAGATAAGGATAACTTCCTCGTGCCTTACTTTCCCGAGTAAGTCCTCCCCTCAACCGGCCCGTAACATATGAATTCTTAGATTTCGATCGTTTTTATTTTAACATTCCGTGTTTTCTACAGTGACACACATTGCACGCTCATCCTCCTAAGCCCCAAATATTCCATGGCCACGTATTTCGACCCGGACCGTCAGTCGAACGTAGACTACACAAATGTCAAGAAGGTTCTTGATGATGTTCTCCCCGGCTACGCCAAATCTGGAGGCACCTTCACCAGGCCTATTCGTAAGTACGGCAAGCACGTGTTCTCCCATAATACGACGTTCTGCTGCGTCAAGCAGCCGCCTGGCGGTCAGAAGGGTGCCTATTACGCCATCCATCACATGCGGGCGATCGTACGGGACCATCATCAACTTATGCTACCGAGTAAACTCAAAGATTGGGCAAAGAGCGTGTCGGCAATCCAGGACGCGGACCTCCGACAAGAATTCTTTCGCATCCAGTCGGAGTTTGCGGAAATCATCCATCAAGATGTCCTTCGTACCTCGGGGCAATTCTACCTCAGAAATCAACCGTCCAACAGTGACATCGACACAATGCTACAAATGCAGGCTGACAACGCCCGTTCTTTCATGACTCCCATGATAGACGGCGTCTTCATCCACGCTCCGGTCCCTTGAGTCGAGTCGAAAGCAGTGATGATGTGTCTAGTTATGAAACATCGATTGGCTCATGTTGTAATTAAACTTTAATGAACTTGTAGTATGTCTCTTTGGTTTCGAGAGTCGTTCAACTTAGATGTAATCGATGCTATTAATGTCTTGCTTTTCTCTTCTGATCGTTCTGTTGCATACTTATATATTGCTTATGTATTGTCTGTGAATTGGTACTAACGTTTCGTTTGGCTAGTGCATAGCGATGCCGACGTATGTCGTGTACAAGGGTAAGGTTCCTGGAGTCTACAACGACTGGGAGGAGTGTCGGAGACAGGTTCACTGATTCAGCGGTAACAGTTACAAAGGGTACACCACTAGGACCGAGGCTGAATCTAGATACGCCCGCTATCTAGCGGGAGAGGGGAGGGAGCGTTGGAGGAACCGGATGAAGACGAGTTTCATCGTGATGATGCTCATCGTGATGACCGCAGCTCTCTTCTATGTGATGGTAGTTTAGATGATCGATATCGACTTGTAATGTGAAGACAAACTCGCTACTCGCGGTCTTGAGACTTGTAATATAATGTTCTATCTTGGTTCGGTCTTTTCAATTCGGAGACTAATATGATGAATTGTATTCAGAGACTAATCTTCTATTGTATTCGATGAATCTGTTGTTGATGTGTGCTGTCTATATTTTGTCCAATTATACATTTTGTAACCTGTGCAAAAAACAGAAAATAAAAAAAATAAAAAAAACGTAATATTCATACTAATGGCGCATCACACCACGGTGCGCCATTAGTATGCCAAAGGATACTAATGGCGCATCATTAGACAGTGCGCCATTAGTATGCCGAAGTTACTAATGGCGCATCTTGCTGTTGTGCGCCATTAGTATGCCAAAGCACCTGGGTATACATGGCCCCCTGGGAGGCATACTAATGGCACACTATTGTATATACTAATGGCGCATCTAGTGGTGCGCCATTAGTATACCAGATACTAATGGCGCACCAGAGGTGCGCCATTAGTAAAATATACTAATGGCGTGGCACTAATGGCGCACCACTGATGCGCCATTAATGGCCAAATTAGGTGCGCCATTAGTAGGCCTTTTCCTAGTAGTGGACGGCCCAGAAAGGAGCACGGGGACGGGGAAGGGGCAGCATGCCTGGAGCCGTGCGGGGGGCTGGCTGACAAGGGACGCCGGATTCGTCCGCCTAGCACGACCAGGGCACACCCGCAGCCCCGCCGGGCCGGCAGGAGGCGGCCGCCGCAAGGGGGGGTCATTGTGGCGCGGGATGTTGACGGAGCGCAAGGGGGTCAGATCCACCCCACCGCCGCCTTCCTGGAGCCTGGCGCGGCTTCGCCAGCCGGCCCTCTGGCGGCGGACACGCGGGGGAAGGTGGCGGGGATGCCTGCTAGCGGTGGCGGCTAGGGTTCCCCCCGGGTCGCCAGAGGAGGGCGACGCGGGGGGCGGGGGGAGGGTCGACCACTAATACGTCTGCTTGTCATCACCGAAGTAAATGATGATGATCATGAAACTTCAGATCAAGTTGCTACCGAACCTCGTAGGTCTTCCAGAGTAAGATCCGCACCAGAGTGGTATGGTAATCCCGTTCCGGAAGTCATGTTACTAGACCATGATGAACTTGCGAACTATGAGGAAGCGATGTTGAGCCCAGATTCTGCGAAATGGCTTGAGGCCATAAAATCTGAGATAGGATCCATGTATGAGAACAAAGTATGAACTTTGGTTGAATTGCTCGATGATCAGCAAGCCATGTTAAATAAATGGATCTTCAAGAGGAAGATGGACACTGATAGTAGTGTTACTATCTACAAAGCTCGACTTGTTGCGAAACGTTTTTGACAAGTTCAAGGTGTTGAATACAATGAGATTTTCTCACTCGTAACGATGCTTAAATCTGTCTGAATCATGTTAGCAATTGCCACATTTTATGAAATCTGGCAAATGGATGTCAAAACTGCATTCCTTAAATGGATATTTCTTAAAGAAGTGTTGTATATGATACAACCAGAAAGGTTTTGTCAATCCTAAAGGTGCTAACAAAATTTGCAAGCTCCAGCGATCCATCAATTTACTGGTGCAAGCATCTCGGAGTTGGAATATACACTTTGATGAGTTGATCAAAGCATATGGTTTTATACAAACTTTTGGAAAGGCCTGTATTTACAAGAAAGTGAGTGGGAGCACTACAGCCTTTCTGATAAGTATATGTGAATGACATATTGTTGATCGGAAATGATGTAGAATTTTCTGGAAAGCAGAAAGGAGTGTTTGAAAGTAGTTTTTCAAAGAAAGACCTCGGTGAAGCTGCTTACACATTGAGCATCAAGATCTATAGAGATATATCAAGACGCTTGATAAGATTTTTCAATGAGTACATACCTTGATAAGATTTTGAAGTAGTTCAAAATGGAGCAGTCAAAGAAGGAATTCTTGCATGTGTTGCAAGGTGTGAAGTTGAGTAAGAATCAAAGCCCGACCACATCACAAAATAGAAAGAGAATGAAAGTCATTCCCTATGCCACAGTCATAGGTTCTATAAAGTATGGCATGCTGTGTACCAGAATTATTGTATACCCTGCCCTGAGTTTGGCAAGGGAGTACAATTTTGATCTAGGAGTAGATCACTAGACAACGGTCAAGATTATCCTTATTGAGGACTAAGAAATGTTTCTCGGTTATGGAGGTGATAAAGAGTTCGTCGTAAAGAGTTACGTCGATGCAAGCTTTTACACCGATCCAGATGACTCTAAGTCTCAATTTGGATACGTATTGAAAGTGGGAGCAATTAGCTAGAGTAGCTCCATGCAGAGCATTGTAGACATAGAATATTTGCAAAATACATACGGCTCTGAATTTGACAGACCCGTTGACTAAACTTCTCTCATGAGCACAACATGATCACACCTTAGTACTCTTTGGGTGTTAATCACATAGCGATGTGAACTAGATTCTTGACTCTAGTAAACCCTTTGGGTGTTGGTCACATGACGATGTGAGCTATGGGTGTTAATCACATACAGATGTTAATATTTGTGTTAAATCACATGGTGATGTGAACTAGATTATTGACTGTAGTGCAAGTGGGAGACTGAAGGAAATATGCCCTAGAGGCAATAATAAAGTTATTATTTATTTCCTTATTTCATGATAAATGTTTATTATTCATGCTAGAATTGTATTAACTGAAAACTTAGTACATGTGTGGATACATAGACAAACAGAGTATCACTAGTATGCCTCTACTTGACTAGCTCGTTGAATCAAAGATGGTTAAGTTTCCTAGCCATGGACATGAGTTGTCATTTGATTAACGGGATCACATCATTAGAGAATGATGTGATTGACTTGACCCATTTCATTAGCTTAGCAGTTGATCGTTTAGTATGTTGCTATTGCTTTCTTCATGACATATACATGTTCCTATGACTATGAGGTTATGCAACTCCCGAATACCGGAGGTGTTGGAAATATGCCCTAGAGGCAATAATAAAATGATTATTATTATATTTCCTTGTTCATGAAATTGTATGTTGTTCATGCTATAATTGTATTAACCGGAAACAGTGATACATGTGTGAATACATAGGCCACAACATGTCCCTAGTGAGCCTCTAGTTAACTAGCTCGTTGATCAACAAATGGTCATGGTTTCCTAACTATGGACATTGGATGTCATTGATAATGAGATCACATCATTAGGAGAATGATGTGATGGACAAGACCCAATCCTAAGCATAGCACAAGATCGTGCAGTTCGTTTGCTAAAGCTTTTCTAATGTCAAGTATCAGTTCCTTAGACCATGAGATTGTGTAACTCCCGGATACCGTAGGAGTGCTTTGGGTGTACCAAGCGTCACAAGGTAACTGGGTGGCTATAAATGTGCACTACAGGTATCTCCGAAAGTGTCTATTGGGTTGGCACGAACCGAGACTGGAATTTGTCACTCCGTATGACGAAGAGGTATCTCTGGGCCCACTCGGTAATGCATCATCATAATGAGCTCAATGTGACTAAGTGGTTAGCCATGGGATCATGCATTATGTAACAAGTAAAGTGACTTGCCGGTAACGAGATTGAACGAGGTATTGGGATACCGACGATTGAATCTCGGACAAGTAACATAGCGTTTGACAAAGGGAATTGCATACGGGATTACTTGAATCCTCGACATCGTGGTTCATCCGATGAGATCATTGTGGAACATGTGGGAGCCAACATGGGTATCCAGATCCCGCTGTTTTTTATTGGCCGGAGAGCTGTCTTGGTCATGTATGCGTGATTCCCGAACCCGTAGGGTCTACACACTTAAGGTTCGATGATGCTAGGGTTATTAGGAAGACTTGTATGTGATTAACGAATGTTATTTGGAGTCCTGGATGAGATCCCGAATGTCACGAGGAGTTCTGAAATGGTATAGAGGTGAATATTTATATATGGGAAGTAGTCATACGGTCACCGGAAAAGTTTCGGGGCATACCGGTATTGTACCGGGGCCACCGGAAGGGTTCCGGGGGTCCACCGGGAGGGGCCACCTCTCCCGGAGGGCCTCGTGGGCCGTAGTGGGAAGGGAAGTAGCCCTTGGAGGGTTGGGCGCATCCCCCCTTAGGCCCATGCACCTAGGGTTGGGGGGAAACCCTAAAGGGGACGCCCCCCTTTGCTTGGGGGGCAAGTCCCCCCTTTGCCCCCCCCTCTAGATCTCATCTAGAGGGGGCCGGCCCCCTTCCCCCTCATCCTATAAATAGAGGGGCAAGGGGAGGGCTGCCGTAACTCATCCAAGGCGTAGCCCCTCCCCTCCCCAACACCTCTCCTCCTCCGTTAAGAGCTTGGCAAAGCCCTGCCGGAGTACTGCCACTCCATCACCACCACGCCGTCGTGCTGATGTTGGAGCTCTCTTCCTCAACCCCTCCCTCATCCTTGCTGGATCAAGGTGCGAGAGACGTCTCCGCTCCGTACGTGTGTTGAACGCGGAGGTGCCGTCCGTTCGGCGCTAGGATCATCGGTGATTTGGATCACAACGAGTTCGACTCCATCAACCCTGTGAACGCTTCCGCTCGCGATCTATAAGGGTATGTATATGCACTCCTCTCTCTCTTGTTTCTAGATGACTCCATAGATTGATCTTGGTGATGCATAGAATTTTTTTTTATTTTCTGCAACGATCTCCAACAGTGGCATCATGAGCTAGGTCTATGCCTAGTTTCTATGCATGAGTAGAACACAATTTTGTTGTGGGCATAGGTTTTGTCAATTTACTTGCCACTACTAGTCTTATATTGTTTCGACGGTATCGTGTGATGAAGCGGCCCGGACCAACCTTACACATACACTTACGTGAGACAGGTTCCACCGACTGACATGCACTAGTTGCATAAGGTGGCTAGCAGGTGTCTGTCTCTCCCACCTTAGTCGGATCGGATTCGATGAAAAGGGTACTTATCAAGGGTAAATAGAAATTGGCATATCACGTTGTGGTATTGGCGTAGGTAAGAAACGTTCTTGCTAGAACCCTATAGCAGCCACGTAAAAACATGCAACAACAATTAGAGGACGTCTAACTTGTTTTTGCAGCATATGCCTTGTGATGTGATATGGCCATAAAGGATGTGATGAATGAAATATATGTGATGTATGAGATTGATCATGTTCTTGTAATAGGAATCATGACTTGCATGTCGATGAGTATGACAACCGGCAGGAGCCATAGGAGTTGTCTCTATTTATTGTATGACCTGCGTGTCATTGTATAACGCCATGTAATTACTTTACTTCTTTGCTAAACCGTTAGCCATAGTAGTAGAAGTAATAGTTGGCGAGACAACTTCATGGAGACACGATGATGGAGATCATGGTGTCATGCCGGTGACGATGATGATCATGGCGCCCCGGAGATGGAGATCAGAGGAGCAAAATGATATTGGCCATATCATGTCACTATTTGATTGCATGTGATGTTTATCATGTTTTTGTATCTTATTTGCTTAGAACGATGGTAGTAAATAAGATGATCCCTCATAATAATTTCAAGAAAGTGTTTCCCCTAACTGTGCGCCGTTGTGAAAGTTCGTTGTTTCTAAGCACCACGTGATGATCGGGTGTGATAGATTCTAACGTTCACATACAATGGGTGTAAGCCAGATTTACACATCCAAAACACTTAGGTTGACTTGACGAGCCTAGCATGTACAGACATGGCCTCGGAACACAAGAGACAGAAAGGTCGAACATGAGTCATATAGAAGATACGATCAACATGGAGATGTTCACCGATGATGACTAGTCCGTCTCACGTGATGATCGGACACGGCCTAGTTGACTCGGATCATGTATCAGTTAGATGACTAGAGGGATGTCTATCTGAGTGGGAGTTCATTCAATAATTTGATTAGATGAACTTAATTATCATGAACTTAGTCTAAAAGCTTTTGCAAAATGTCTTGTAGATCAAATGGCCCACGCTCATTTCAACCTCAACTTCAACATGTTCCTAGAGAAAACCAAGCTGAAAGATGATGGTAGCAACTATACGGACTGGGTCTGGAACCTGAGGATCATCCTCATAGCTGCCAAGAAAGCATATGTCCTAGAAGCACCGCTAGGTGAAGCACCCGTCCTAGCGAACCAAGACGTTATGAACGCTTTGCAGTCGCGTGTTGATGATTACTCCCTCGTTCAGTGCGGCATGCTTTACAGCTTAGAACCGGGGCTCCAAAAGCGTTTCGAGCAGCACGGAGCATGTGAGATGTTCCAAGAGCTGAAAATGGTTTTCCAAGCTCATGCCCGGGTCAAGAGATATGAAGTCTCCAACAAGTTCTACAGTTGTAAGATGGAGGAAAATAGTTCTGTCAGCGAGCACATACTCAAAATGTCTGGGTTGCACAACCGCTTGTCCCATATGGACATTAACCTCCCTGACGAGGCGGTCATTGACAGAATTCTCCAGTCGCTCCCACCTAGCTACAAGAGCTTTGTGATGAACTACAATATGCAGGGGATGGTGAAAACTATTCCTGAGATATTTTCAATGCTGAAACCAACAGATGTAGAAATCAAAAAGGAACATCAAGTGTTGATGGTCAATAAAACCAGCAGTTTCAAGAAAGGAAAGGGTAAGAAGAACTTCAAGAAGGACGGCAAGGGAGTTGCTGCACCCGGTAAGCCAGTTGCGAGGAAGAAGCCAAAGCACGGACCCAAACCTGAGACTGAGTGCTTTTATTGCAAGGGGAATGGTCACTGGAAGCGGAACTGCCACAAGTACTTAGCAGATAAGAAGGCCGGCAACACCAAAGGTATATGTGATATACATGTTATTGATGTGTACCTTACCAGTACTCATAGTAGCTCCTGGGTATTTGATACCGGTGCGGTTGCTCATATTTGTAACTCAAAACAGGAGTTGTGGAATAAGCGGAGACTGGCGAAGGACGAGGTGACCATGCGCGTCGGGAATGGTTCCAAGGTCTATGTGATCGCCGCCGGCACGCTACCTCTACATTTACCTACGGGATTAGTTTTAAACCTCAATAATTATTATTTAGTGCCAGCTTTGAGCATGAACATTGTATCTGGATCTCATTTAATACGATATGGCTACTCATTTAAATCCGAGAATAATGGTTGTTCTATTTATATGAGAGATATTTTTTATGGTCATGCCCCGCTGGTCAATGGTTTATTCTTAATGAATCTCGAACGTGATGTTACACATATTCATAGTGTGAATACCAAGAGATGTAAGATTGATAATGATAGTCCCACATATCTGTGGCACTGCCGCCTTGGTCACATTGGTGTCAAACGCATGAAGAAGCTCCATGCAGATGGACTTTTGGAGTCTCTTGATTTCTAATCATTTGACACGTACGAACTATGCCTCATGGGCAAAATGACCAAGACTCCGTTCTCCGAAACAATGGAGCGAGCAACCAACTTATTGGAAATTATACATACTGATGTGTGCGGTCGAATGAGCGTTGAGGCTCGCGGAGGCTATCTTTATGTCCTCACCCTCACTAATGACTTAAGTAGATATGGGTATGTCTTCTTAATGAAACACATGTCTGAGACCTTTGAAAAGTTCAAGGAATTTCAGAATGAGGTAGAGAATCAACGTGACAGAAAAATAAAGTTCTTACGATCAGACCGTGGGGGAGAATATTTAAGTCACGAGTTTGGTACGCACTTAAGAAAATTTGGAGTTGTTTCACAACTCACGCCGCCTGGAACACCTCAGCGTAATGGTGTGTCCGAACATCGTAATCACACTCTATTGGATATGGTGCGGTCTATGATGTCTCTTACCGATTTACCGCTATCATTTTGGGGATACGCTTTAGAGATAGCTACATTCACTTTAAATAGGGCACCGTCTAAATCCGTTGAGACAACACCGTATGAATTATGGTTTGGAAAGAAACCTAAGCTGTCGTTTCTAAAAGTTTTGGGATGCGATGCTTATGTCAAGAAACTTCAACCTGAAAAGCTCGAACCCAAGTCGGAAAAATGTGTCTTCATAGGATACCCTAAGGAAACCATTGGGTATACCTTCTACCTAAGATCCGAAGGCAAGATTTTTGTTGCCAAGAACGGGTCCTTTCTGGAGAAAGAGTTTCTCTCGAAAGAAGTAAGTGGGAGGAAAGTGGAACTTGATGAATTACAGCCTCTTGAACCGGTAAGTAGCGCAGCTCAGGAAGATGTTCCTTTGGTGCCTGCACCGACTAGAGAGGAAGTTAATGATGATGATCAAGGTACTTCGGATCAAGTTACTACTGAACTTTGTAGGTCCACAAGGACACGTTCCACACCAGAGTGGTATGGCAACCCTGTCCTGGAAATCATGTTGTTAGACAACGGTGAACCTTCGAACTATGAAGAAGTGATGGCGGCCCCAGATTCCAACAAATGGCTTGAAGCCATGTAATCCGAGATAGGATCCATGTATGAAAACAAAGTATGGACTTTGACAGACTTGCCCGATGATCGGCGAGCGATAGAAAATAAAGGGATCTTTAAGAAGAAGACGGACGCGGATGGTAATGTTACCATCTATAAGGCTCAACTTGTCGCTAAGGGTTATCGACAAGTTCAAGGAGTTGACTACGATGAGACTTTCTCTCCCATAGCAAAGCTGAAGTCTGTCCGAATCATGTTAGCAATTGCCACATACTATGATTATGAGATATGTCAAATGGACGTCAAAACGGCATTCCTTAACCGCTATCTTGAGGAAGAATTGTATATGATGCAACCGGAAGGTTTTGTCGATCCTAAGAATGCTAACAAGGTATGCAAGCTCCAGTGATCCATTTATGGGCTGGTGCAAGCATCTCGGAGTTGGAACATTCGCTTTGATGAGATGATCAAAGCGTTTGGATTTATGCAAACTTATGGAGAAGCCTGCGTTTACAAGAAAGTGAGTGGGAGCTCTGTGGCATTTCTCATATTATATGTGGATGACATACTTTTGATGGGAAATGATATAGAACTCTTGGACAACATAAAGGCCTACTTGAATAAGTGTTTTTCAATGAAGGACCTTGGAGAAGCTGCTTATATATTAGGCATCAGGATCTATAGAGATAGATCGAGACGCCTCATAGGTCTTTCATAAAGCACATACCTTGACAAGATATTGAAGAAGTTCAATATGGATCAGTCCAAGAAGGGGTTCTTGCCTGTGTTGCAAGGTGTGAAATTGAGCTCGGCTCAATCCCCGACCTCGGTAGAAGATAAAGAAAAGATGAGTGTCATCCCCTATGCCTCGGCCATAGGGTCTATTATGTATGCCATGCTGTGTACCAGACCTGATGTAAACCTTGCCGTAAGTTTGGTTGCAAGACACCAAAGTAATCTCGGCATGGAACACTGGACAGCGGTCAAGAATATCCTGAAGTACCTAAAAAGGACTAAGGATATGTTTCTCGTTTATGGAGGTAACGAAGAGCTTGTCGTAAAGGGTTACGTCGATGCTAGCTTCGACATAGATCTGGATGACTCCAAGTCACAAACCGGATACATGTATATTTTGAATGGTGGGGTAGTAAGCTGGTGCAGCAGCAAGCAGAGCATTGTGGCGGGATCTACGTGTGAAGCGGAGTACATGGCAGCCTCGGAGGCAACACATGAAGCAATCTGGATGAAGGAGTTCATCACCGACCTAGGAGTTATTCCCAATGCGTCGGGGCTGATCACTCTCTTCTGTGACAACACTGGAGCTATTTCCCTTGCCAAGGAGCCCAGGTTTCACAAGAAGACCAGGCACATCAAGCGTCGTTTCAACTCCATTCGTGAAAATGTTCAAGATGGAGACATAGATATTTGCAAAGTGCATACGGATCTGAATATCGCAGATCCGTTGACTAAACCTCTTCCGCGAGCAAAACATGATCAACACCAGAACTCTATGGGTGTTCGATTCATCACAGTGTAACTAGATTATTGACTCTAGTGCAGGTGGGATACTGTTGGAGATATGCCCTAGAGGCAATAATAAAATGATTATTATTATATTTCCTTGTTCATGATAATTGTCTGTTGTTCATGCTATAATTGTATTAACCGGAAACAGTGATACATGTGTGAATACATAGACCACAGCATGTCCCTAGTGAGCCTCTAGTTGACTAGCTCGTTGATAAACAGATGGTCATGGTTTCCAAACTATGGACATTGGATGTCATTGATAACGAGATCACATCATTAGGAGAATGATGTGATGGACAAGACCCAATCCTAAGCATAGCACAAGATCATGTAGTTCGTTTGCTAAAGCTTTTCTAATGTCAAGTATCAGTTCCTTAGACCATGAGATTGTGTAACTCCCGGATACCGTAGGAGTGCTTTGGGTGTACCAAACGTCACAACGTAACTGGGTGACTATAAAGGTGCACTACAGGTATCTCCGAAAGTGTCTGTTGGGTTGGCACGAATCGAGACTGGAATTTGTCACTCCGTATGATGGAGAGGTATCTCTAGGCCCACTAGGTAATGCATCATCATAATGAGCTCAGTGTGACTAAGTGGTTAGTCACGGGATCATGCATTATGTAATGAGTAAAGTGACTTGTCGATAAGGAGATTGAGCAAGGTATTGGGATACCGACGATCGAATCTCGGGCAAGTAACGTACTGTTTGACAAAGGGAATTGCATACAGGATTACTTGAATCCTTGACATCGTGGTTCATCCGATGAGGTGATCGTGGAACAGGTGGGAGCCGACATGGGTATCCAGATCCCGCTATTGGTTATTGGCAGGAGAGCTGTCTCGGTCATGTCTGCGTGATTCCCGAACCCGTAGGGTCTACACACTTAAGATTCGATGACGCTAGGGTTATTAGGAAGACTTGTATGTGATTACCGAATGTTGTTCGGAGTCCCGGATGAGATCCTGGACGTCACGAGGAGTTCCGAAATGGTCCGAAGGTGACGATTTATATATGGGAAGTAGTCATACGGTCACCGGAAAAGTTCCGGGGGTCCATCGGGAGGGGACACCTCTCCCGGAGGGCCTCGTGGGCCGTAGTGGGAAGGGAACCAGCCCTTGGAGGGCTGGGTGCATCCCCCCTTGGGCCCGTGCGCCTAGGGTTGGGGGGGGGACCCTAAAGGGGGCGCCCCCCTTTTCTTGGGGGGCAAGCCCCCCCCTTTGGCCGCCACCCCCCTCTAAATCTCATCTAGAGGGGGGCGCACCCCTTCCTCCTCCTCCTATAAATAGAGGGGCGAGGGGAGGGCTGCCGTAACTCATTCAAGGCGCAGCCCCTCCCCTCCCCAACACCTCTCCTCCTCCGTTAAGAGCTTTGCGAAGCCTTGCCGGAGTAATACCACTCCATCACCACCACGTCGTCGTGCTGCTGTTGGAGCTCTCTTCCTCAACCTCTCCCTCATGCTTGCTGGATCAAGGTGCGGGAGACGTCTCCGCTCCGTACGTGTGTTGAACGCGGAGGTGCCGTCCGTTCGGCGCTAGGATCATCGGTGATTTGGATCACGACGAGTTCGACTCCATCAACCCCGTTCTCTTGAATGCTTCCGCTCGCGATCTACAAGGGTATGTAGATGCACTCCTCTATCTCTCATTGCTAGATGACTCCATAGATTGATCTTGGTGATGCGTAGAAAAAAATTATTTTCTACAACGATCTCCAACAGGAGGAACACTTTGTGTGCTACCAAAGATCACAATGTAACTGCGTGATTATAAAGGTGCTCTATAGGTGTCTCCGATGGTACTTGTTGAGTTCGAATAGATCAAGATTAGGATTTGTCACTCCGATTGTCGGAGAGGTATCTCTGGGCCCTCTCGGTAATGCACATCACTATAAGCCTTGCAAGCAATGTAACTAATAAGTTAGTTGCGGGATGATGCATTACTGAACGAGTAAAGAGACTTGCCGGTAACGAGATTGAACTAGGTATTGAGATACCGACGATCGAATCTCTCGCAAGTAACATACCGATGACAAAGGGAACAACGGTATGTTGTTATGTGGTTTTGACCGATAAAGATCTTCGTAGAATATGTAGGATCCAATATGAGCATCCAGGTTCCGCTATTGGTTATTGACCGAAGACATGTCTCGGTCATGTCTACATAGTTATCGAACCCGCAGGTTCCGCATGCTTAATGTTCGATGACGACCAGTATTATGAGTTTATGTGTTTTGATGTACCGAAGGTAGTTCGGAGTTCCGGATATAATTACGGACATGACGAGGAGTCTCGAAATGGTCGAGATATAAAGATTGATATATTGGATGTCTATGTTTGGACTTTGGAAGGGTTCCGGGCAAGTTCAGACATATACCGGAGTACCGGGGGGTTACCGGAACCCCCCGGGGAGTGTAATGGGCATGTTGGGCCTTAGTGGAGAAGAGGAGGGGCGGCTAGGGCAGGCTGCGCGCCCCCTCCCCCTCTAGTCCGAATTGGACAAGGAGGGGGGGCTCCCCCTTTCCTTCCTCCTCTCTCCTTTCCTTCCCCCTTCTCCTACTTCTACTAGGAAAGAAGGAGTCCTACTCCCGATGGGAGTAGGACTCCCCCCCTTGGCGCGCCCTCCTCCTTCGCCGGCCGCCTCCCCCCTAGCTCCTTTATATACTGGGGCAGGGGGGCACCCCAAGACACACAAGTTGATCATTGATCTTTAGCCGTGTGCGGTGCCCCCCTCCACTATAATCCACCTCGGTCATATCGTAGCTGTGCTTAGGAGAAGCCGTGCGTCGGTAGCTTCATCAACACCGTCATCACGCCGTCGTGCTGACGGAACTCTCCCTCGAAGCTCTAGTGGATCGTGAGTTCATGGGACGTCACCGAGCTGAACGTGTGCAGATCGCGGAGGTGCCGTACGTTTGGTACTAGGATCGGTCGATCGTGAAGACGTACGACTACATCAACCGCGTTGTCATAACGCTTCCACTTTCGGTCTATGAGGGTACGTGGACAACACTCTCCCCTCTCGTTGCTATGCATCACCATGATCTTGCGTGTGCATAGGAAATTTTTGAATACCACATTCCCCAACAGTTGCACGCGTGGATGCGGTCCCGAGAAATCGCGTTGTTTCCAGACGCATCGTCATAAATTACCCTGCCTCCCTTCCTCATCGCTCTCTCCCTCTTCCTCACTCACACCGGCGACAGTGACCACCATAGCGACAGGAGAACGATCCAAGACGGCGGCTACCACTAGAGCGCTGTAGACCTCCACCGGAGCGCATCGGCCATGGCGCTAAGTCCTCGCCCTCTTTGTAGATGTGCTTTCGACTTGAGCTAGATTAGATTTGAGCACGTGACTGGAGAGTTAGTGAGGGGATTGAACACATGGGGGGGTGGATTGCCATCCATCGATTATGTACTCACGGCTTCTAGGGTTCATATGTTATTTTTCAATTACATCGGGGGTGGGGATTGGGTACAAACTTTCTTGTCTACCCGCGATGACCCTAGAGTCGCGTCGAGCGGGGGGGTAGCCATCTTATTTTCTTCCTCATCGTCTTCGTCAAGAACGACGGGTCTTGCACGGTCGCCTGCCGCTGACGCCCTGACCACCATCTGCACCTCGTCGTTGTCCTCCTCCAGCGTCCCAAACGTCCTACTCTAGTACGCCGCCGCACGCTGGTCTTGAGGCGCCTTGTACTGCCTGTACTTGACCTAGCTTGCCCATTGTCCAGCGTCGCTGGAGTCCGCCTGATTCATGGCCCAGTGCAGGATGTCCACTGACATCGTGGCCTTGGCTGGCTCCGGGATCAGTGTCTTTAGCTCATCCGGTGTAGCCTTCTTCATCACAGCATTGGCCACCTTGTGCATGTCATCGATGCTGCTGAAGTTCGAGCACACTTCCATGGTGTGCTTTAACTTTTTGCGGTCACCGAGTGAACACCCAAGGAAAAAGGCCCTCCGTCCAATGACCGAGGGGAAAGGGTTGGGGTTGGATTAGGAGTTCATGGCGAGGGAGAGGTGGTGAAACAGATAGGTGGAAGAGGAGAGGTGGTAAAATAGAGGGGTGGAAGAGGAGAGGTGGTGAAACATAGGGGGTTTGAGTGCAGTGCTAGGTTAGTAGGGTGGGTTAATATAGGAGCGATAGGAATGAATGCTGACCATTGAACTGCGTGTTGTTCATAATGCAGATGGACAAGAGCAAAGAGGTCGTGCCACAATTGGAGAAGCGCAAGGAGGTCATTGGACAAATGGGCGAACAATTAAGAGATACCGTTGGATTAGCGGACAAAATGGAGGTGTCCATGGACATGTGTGGACGGACAAATTGGGCAGTCTGTTGAATGTTTGCCTAATTTGGTTCATTTACAGTAAGGAATAAGCAAACAATAAGCAATCTTAAATTTTCTAGACGTTCGCTCCAACTGTGGTCAGTAAACTGTTTGTGCGGAGTCCTCCCTATTCCATGCCCATGCGAGCTATGTCTTGTCCGTACCGATTCATATCAGGAATCGCCTACGGGTGGGTGACTATCGGGTCGGTCCATTAGCACAGGTTGTTCGCTATCACTCGTGTCGACGTATGTTCGCTCCACTTCAGTTTTCTTTAGTATTCTTTTTTGTTTTTCCATTGGTTTTTCTGTTTTTCTTAGACACGCATCAGTTTTCTTCGTTTTCATTGGTTTTCTTCAGTTTTTCTTTCTTTGTTCGTTATACTTTGGGTTTTTTCTTTGCTTTTTTTTGTTTCTTTGTCACTTTTAATAGGTTATTTTTCTTCTAACCCATGTTTACCCTTTTTTCACAGTACACGATGTACGTTTTTTAGCACACACGTGAAATATTTTTAGGACAACGCTAATGCCCACACGTGTGGTGGGAGCCAAACTCGCTCACACGTCTTATGACACAGAGACTGCGCGACATCACCACATGCATGCATATGGAAATCTTTTTGGATTTTTAGTTTTTAAAATGTTTTATCTCTTAAATGAAAAATCCGATTGAAGATCCGTTTTCACCATAAAATCTCTCGCGACGAGATCTTCAAAACTAGATCTCATATGAATATATGTCAATGAATTTATTTGGGGGTTAAAAGTTGCCCTGTCTATTGCATATGAATCACCATGATGTTTACACTGAAATTGTCATGATATGTTTCAGCTATTTTCTTCAACACTTAAAAGTAAATTTGACCTATTATAAAAGGGGGAATTAAGAAACTAGACTTATCATGAACCATAAACTAAACTTGCCATTATACATGCATTTAAAATTGCCATGGTTCATATAAAAAATAATTTTCATGGTCAAAGTACTGGAATTGCCATCATCAAAAACTAAAATTGCCATGCCTACAAACTAAAATTGTCACATGGCAACTTTAGTTTAAGCACTATGGCAACTACGGTTTAAACATCATGGCAACTTTTAGGCAAAAAAAAATTCATCGAAACATATCAACATAGGGTCTAGTTTTGAAGCTCTCGCCGAGACAGATTTCATGGTGAAAACAATTTTTTGATTCGATTTTTTAATTAGAAATAAAACATTTTAAGCTGAAACCAAAAAGATCTCTGCTGATGTCATATGTTCATACATGGCAAAATGAGTGGTGATGAAGGCGTGTGGGCGATGTACCAGATGCCACACGTGTGGACATTACTGTTTTATATTTTTATGAAACACGTTGGGCATTCCAAAAAATACATGTTTTGAACACTATTTTGCATACATGATAACTTTTTTTCAAATAAAATTTATCAATTTTTCAATGAAATAAATATTTATTAGAACTATCTTTTTTAACGTTTTATAAACATTTTAAAACTTTCACAGACATATTTTAGAAATACGTGAATATTCCTCGACAAAGTGCCGTAATTTTTTCACCTACACGAACATTGTTTGCATTGTATTAACATTTTTAAAAGTTTCATGAACATTTTATTGAAATGCAGGAATATTTCTTTAAAATGCCACTCACATTTTTAATCCATGCGTACATTTTCTTTTATATTGTATCAGCATTTAAAAAGGTGTAATGATCATTATTGAGATACGGGAATTTTTCTTAAAATGTTACGTAGATTCTTTTAATGGTACAAAATATTTTTCAAGTATGATTTAGATTTTCTTCGAACCCATGTTTTGAATACTTTTTCAAATACACGGTAACATTTCCCGAATACATGTTCTACATTATTATAATGGAAATAAACATGTTTTAAAGTATGTGAACATTTATTATATATTGTATAAAAATTATTCAAAATTTTATAAACATTTTTTTGGAAATACATGAATTAAAATGTAACTTACAGTATTAATAGAAATTGGAATATAACCCACACGAGCATTTTTTAGATTTTATAAACATTTTTCTAACTATCATGAAGCATTTTTTTGAAACAGGGAGTATTTCTTTAAGATGTCACATACATTTTTTATTTGTACTAAACATTTTTTTACCGTATACACATTTTGTAAACATTCCGCATACATGTTTGTGAAGCACGTGAACATTTTTCATATTCGAGAACTTTTTTCTTGAAATTATCAATGTTTCTAAAACCGTGATAACAATTGTGGTTTTCAAAGTTTTGAAATATATGCATTTAAATTATCAATAAAAGTAGAAAAGGAAAATATGAAATTTGAGTGACAACAACATGACATCAGCATGACGACACAAGTCCACAACACTAGTTCCTATACGGCCTTTCCACATATCATGTTTTCTTTCATATGTTTTAAAGAACTTTCTAGAAGGTTCCATGGGTTGTGCTGTTTTGTTCTTTTTCTTTTTTCCTTTTTTCTAACATTTTCAAATTTTCTTATTTTTTCAAAAGCCACAAAATTTTACAAATTTACATACTTTTTAAAAATTCATGATTTTTTGAAATTCTAGATTTTTTCAAATTCATGAGTAGTTTCAAATTCGCTAAGTATTTTCAAATCATGAACTTTTTAAAATTCAAGAACCTTTTCCATATTCATGAACTTTTTTAATTAGTGAACTTTTTTCAAATTCGGGAACAATTTCAAATATGTGTATTTTTTTTCAAATTCGTGTGCTTTTTTCAGTTCAATAAATTTTCAAAACTAACAAATATTTCGTTTTTCTCTCCTGTACAAGGGCCAACAACTATAGAGGGCAAAGGAACAAGCTATCAGGAGCTCATATACTAGTGGTGCTCCTGCCCGATGGCCTTTCTTTTCTGTTTTAACAAACTTTTTGGGACCTAATTAAGGTTGATTACATGTGGATGGTTAGGGATTTTTAGAATGGGGTCCTGGATGTGTATAGACTTAACTTTGCCATTATTACCCTTATCCCTAAAGTTCTTCATGCCACGAATATGAAGAACTTTAGACCTATTTGTTTGAGAAATTGTGCTGTCAATTTTTTCCAACGCTATGACCACTAGGCTTTCCTCTCTATGCGACATACTCATTTCTTCTAATCAAATTGCATTTATTAAAGGGAGATTTATTCTCGAGAGTGTGGTGATGGCTCATGAGATTATTCATGAGGTCCATAGGTCTGGGTCTAGGTTTGATCTTGAAACTTGATTATGAGAAAGCATATGATAGGGTGAGCTAGGACTTCTTAAAGGAAATGCTTCTTTCTAGGGGCTTTGGTGAGAAATGGATCGGGTGGATTTATACTACTCTACACCAATTTACCTTCCAGGTTCGGATTAATGATACAAATGGTCCTCATTGGGGGGGGAGGGGGGCTGAAGCAGGCTGACACTCACTCACCTCTGTTGTTTAACCTGGTGGCAGATGTGTTCCGAAAGTGCTATCTAAGGTTGTCAACCATGGCTTGATTGGTGGGTTTCTATCTCAAGCTACCCCTGGTGGGGTGGTTAGTTTATAATATGATGATAATACTATTATGTTTCTCAAGGATTCTTTGGAGTATGCTCGAAATTTTAAATGGATCTTAACTTGTTTTGAGAAACTTTCTAGTTTGAAAATCAATTTCCACAAAAGTGATTTGCACACTATCCATGTTTACGAAGGCATGTCCAAGGAATTTTCCTAGGTTTTTTGCTGTCAGTTTGGGGAGTTCCCATTTAAATATTTGGGGGTTCCCCTGCATTTTAAGAAACTAAGGAGGGAGGACCTCCAACCTAAAATATATTTTTCAGCACGGTGTGCTTAGTATTTTTGAATAAATGCACTCTTGCTTCACTTAGATTTATTTTAGAGTTAGTAAAATTTTGAAGAAATTCTCTCTTGCTTCACTTAAATTATTTTGAGAGAAAGAAAATATGTTATGCTCATGATCTTCACTTATATTTGTTTGAGCTTATGAAAAGCAACACATGAAAATTAGTCCCAAAGTGATAGATATCCAAGAAGGATAAAGAAAGAGAAAATATATGTCATGAAGATCATTGGACAAAATAAACTTGATTCTTAGTAATTGTTTTGAGATATGATGATGTGATATGTGATTTATGTTGATGAGTAATTGTGCTCTAGTAAAAATATTGGTGTT
The DNA here is from genome assembly GCF_018294505.1 of Triticum aestivum. NCBI lineage: Eukaryota > Viridiplantae > Streptophyta > Magnoliopsida > Poales > Poaceae > Triticum > Triticum aestivum. The sequence continues at coordinate 709,270,881 of NC_057813.1, read as the reverse complement.
AAGGTTTGTGATTCCCTATGAATGCATGAAAGTCAATAATCATGAAATGAAAATTATATCCTACTTGTGGTGCATTATTCGGTGTTAATTATGCTTAATGCTTGCTTATGAGATTATTCGTTTCTTGGTTGGTCGCTTCTCAATCTTTTTGCTAGCCTTCATTTTGCACTAAATATGACCTCTACTTGTGCATCCAAAATCCTTTAAACTAGTTTTGCCACATGAGTCCTCTATATCTACCTATATGCAGTATTCTTTTGCCGTTCTAAGCAAATTTGCATGTGCCATCTCTAATTTTCAAAATAAACTTCTCTTTTGTGTGGTTGTTTCGCTCGTGGAACGGTAACGGGTGGCTAATATTTTCCATGTTAGATGTGTTATTCTCACGATGAGTGTTTATTCACTTGTTATTGCACGAGAGTAAGGCAAAGGTTTTAGGGATGCCCAGTCCCAAAATGCCAAAATGAATTTACTTTATGTTGTTAAATAGTAAATTCCTTGGAAAGTATTGGTATGGAGGGCACCCATGGATACGGCTAGCCATGGAAAGTGAAAGTATGGTGGAAAAAGGAATAATTTTTTTTCTGTTTGGGAACCGCCTATGATATATCTAGCATGGAAAGTGTTGGGATGCTTTGAGTCATTTTTGTTGGTGGGATGGATACAGCTCCCAAAATTTTTTTATCTTTCTTTTTTCACTTTGAGCTCTGGCACCTCTACAAATCCCTACTTCCCTCTGCGAAGGGCCTTTCTTTTACTTTATGCAATTTTTATTTTTGAAATTGAGTCTCCATCCTCTCTTATAAAAGAACCAACTAGGAGGCAATATGATCGTACTTAAGTATTGGGTGTAGCTAATATTCGAGTGTGTTTCATGAATGGATCAATGTTTGAGCATGATGGGCTAGGGATAACTTGTTTTAGCATTGATATTTTGAAAGACATGGTTTCTTGTTGATAAGCTTGATTATCTAAATTATTATGTCAAAACTAGACTATTGCATTGAATCACATAAAGTCCAAATGTCCATGCTATAAAAGAATATGATATGACATGATAAACATCACTCCACATCAAAAATTCTGTTTTTATCACTTACCTACTCGAGGACGAGCAGGAGTTAAGTTTGGGGATGCTGATACGTCTCCAACATATCTATAATTTTTGATTATTCCATGCTATTTTATTATCAATCTTGGATGTTTTACAATCATTTTATATCATTTTTTGGTACTAACCTATTGACATAGTGCCAAGTGCCAGTTGCTATTTTCTGCATGTTTTTACATCGCAGGAAATCAATATCAGACGGAGTCCAAATGCCATGCCAATTTACGATGATTTTGTATGGACCAAAAGGAAGAAGATGGGCACTGGTTGCACCTGGGGGGAGTCCCGAGGAGGGGACAACCCACCAGGGCGCGCCACAAGGCCCAGGCACACCCTGGTGGGTTGTGCCCACCTTGGCTACCCCCCGGACCGCCTCTTTGCTCTATAAATACCCCAATATTCTAGAAACCCTATGGGAGTCGACGAAATATTCATCCAGCCGCTGCAGAGTCCAGAACCACCAGATCCAATCTAGACACCATCACGGAGGGGTTCACCACTTCCATTGGTGCCTCTCCGATGTTGCATGCGTAGTTCTTTGTAGACCTCTGGGTCCGTAGTTAGTAGCTAGATGGCTTCCTCTCTCTATCTTGATTATCAATACAATGATCTCTTGGAGATCCATATGATGTAAGTCTTTTGGCGGTGTGTTTGTTGGGATCTGATGAACTTCGAGTTTATGATCAGTTATGTCTTTTTATATCCATGAAAGTTATTTGAGTTCTTTGATATCTTATATGCATGATATCTTATAGCCTCGTATTTCTTCTCCGATATTTAGGTTTTGTTTGGCCAACTTGATCTATTTATATTGCAATGGGAAGAGGTGCCCAGTAGTGGGTTCGATGTTACGGTGCTTGATCCCAGTGACAGAAATGGAACCAACACGTATGTATCTTGTCTACATCATGTCATCGTTCTTAATGCATTACTCCGTTTTTTCATGAACTTAATACACTAGATGCATGCTGGATAGCGGTCGATGTGTGGAGTAATAGTAGTAGATGCAGGCAGGAGTCGGTCTACTAATCTTGGACGTGATGCCCATGTAATGATCATTGCCTGGATATCGTCATAATTTTTTGAAGTTCTATCAATTGCCCACAGTAATTTGTTCACCCACCGTTTGCTATCTTTCTGGAGAGAATCCACTAGTGAAACCTACGGCCCCCGGGTCTTCTTTCTCATATATTTGCCTCGCGGTCTACTTTTTCCTTGCGTTTACTTTCAGATCTATTAAACCAAAAATACAAAAATACCCTGCTGCAATTTATTCTTATTTATTTTATTTGGCGTTCGATCTATCAATCTACTACAAATTTACCTCACGTCCTTTGCCTATCTTGAGGCGTCGTACCCTGAAAGGGATTGACAACCCCTTTAACACATCAGGTTGCGAGGTGTTGTTATTTGTGTGCAGGGGTTGTTTACGTTGTGTTGCTTGGTTCTCCTACTGGTTCGATAACCTTGGTTTCATATCTGATGGAAATACCTACCGCCGCTGTGCTATATCATCCCTTCCTCTTTGGGGAAATACCGACGTAGCTTCAAGCAACATCACCTCTCATCAAGAGGGGGTCAATCTCCATCAACATCTTCACTAGCACCATCTCCTCTCAAACCCTAGTTCATCTCTTGTATCTGATATTTGTCTCAAAACCTCAGATTGGTAGTTGTGGGTTGCTAGTAGTGTTGATTACTCCTTGTAGTTGATGCTAGTTGGTTTATTCGGTCGAAGATCATATGTTCAGATCCTTTTTGCATATTAATACCCCTCTGATTATGAACATGAATATGATTTGTGAGTAGTTACATTTGTTTCTGAGGACATGGGAGAAGTCTTGTTATATGTAATCATGTGAATTTGGTATTCGTTCGATATTTTGATGAGATGTATGTTGTCTCTCCTCTAGTGGTGTATGTGAACGTCGACTACATGACACTTCACCATTGTTTGGGCCCAGGGGAAGGCATTGGGAAGTAATAAGTAGATGATTGGTTGCTAGAGTGACAGAGGCTTAAACCCTAGTTTATGCGTTGCTTTGTAAGGGACTGACTTGGATCCATATGTTTCATGCTATGGTTAGGTTTACCTTAATTCTTCTTTCGTAGTTGCGGATGCTTGCGGGAGGGGTTAATCATAAGTGGGATGCTTGTCCAAGGAAGGGCAGTACCCAAGCACCGGTCCACCCACATATCAAATTATCAAAGTAACGAACGTGCATCATATGAGCATGATGAAAACTAGCTTGGCGATAATTCCCATGTATCCTCGAGAGCACTTTTCTTTATATAAGAGTTTGTCCAGACTTGTCCTTTGCTACAAAAAGGATTGGGCCACCTTGCTGCACCTTATTTACATTTGTTACTTGTTACCCGTACAAATTACCTTATTACAAAACTATCTGTTACCGATAATTACAGTTCTTGCAGAGAATACCTTACTGAAAATTGCTTGTCATTTTCTTCTGCTCCTTGTTGGGTTTGACGCTCTTACTTATCAAAAGGACCACGATAGATCCCCTATACTTGTGGGTCATCACATAGCATGACCATTAAAGCACATCTGGGCATGCATCCTGAGGAACGCTCAAATCGGCCATTTTTGTGGAGCCAGGCCCGCGTGGTGCTGCCCTAGGCACGTGGGCGTGGGCGGTTTCACGCGTCGATGCGGTCCTGAGAAATCACGTTGTCTCCAAACGCATCATCATAAATTACCTTGCCTCCCTTCCTCACCGCTCTCTCCCTCTTCCTCACTCACACCGGTGACGGCGACCACCAGAGCGACATGAGGACAATCCAAGATGGCGGCTACCACCAGAGTAACTACAGACCTCCACCGGAGCGCATCGGCCATGGCGCTAAGTCCTCGCCCTCTCTGTATATGTGCTTTCGACTTGAGCTAGATTAGATTTGAGCACGTGATTGGAGAGTTATTGAGGGGATTGAACACATGGGGGGTGGATTGCCATCCATCGATTATGTACTCACGGCTTCTAGGGTTCATATGTTATTTTTTGATTACATCGAGGGTGGGGATCAGGGTACAAACTTTCTTGTCTACCCGCGACAACCATAGAGTCGCCTCGAGCGGGGGGGGGGGGGGGTAGCCATCTTCTTTTCTTCCTCATTGTGTTCATCAAGACCGACGGGTCTTGCACTGTCGCCTCCCGCTGACGCCCTGACCATCATCTGCACCTCATCATTGTCCTCCTGCGGCGTTCCAAACGTCCTACTCTAGTACATCGCCGCACGCTTGTCTTGTTGCGCCTTACTGCCTGTACTTGACCCAACTTGCCCATTGTCCAGCGTCGCCGGAGTCCGCCTGATTCATGGCCCAGCGCAGGATGTCCACTGACATCGTGACCTTGGCTGGGTCCAGGATTAGTGTCTTCAGCTCATCAGGCGTAGCCTTCTTGATCACAATGTTGGCCACCTTGTGCATGTCATCGATGCTGCTGAAGTTTGAGCACACTTCCATGGTGTGCTTGAACTTTTTGCGGTCACCAAGCGAGAACCCAAGGAAAAAGGCCCTCCATCCAAAGCCCTAGGGGAAAGGGTTGGGGTTGGAGTTGGATTTCATGGCGAGGGGGAGGTGGTGAAACAAAGAGGTGGAAGAGGAGAGGTGGTGAAACAGAGGGGTGGAAGAGGAGAGGTGGTGAAACATAGGGGGTTTGAGTGCAGTGCTGGGTTAGTAGGGTGGGTTAATATAGGAGCAATAGGAATGAATGCTGACCATTGAACTGCGTGTTGTTCATAATGCAGATGGACAAGGGCAAAGAGGTCGTGCCACAAATGGGAGAAGGGCAAGGATGTCATTGGACAAATGGGCGAACAATTAAGGGATACCGTTGGATTAGCGGACAAAATGGAGGTGTCCATGGACATGTGTGGACGGACAAATTGGGTAGTTTGTTGAATGTTTGCCTAATTTGGTTCATTCACAGTAAGGAATAAGCAAACAATAAGCAACCTTAAATTTTACAAACGTTCGCTCCAACTGTGGTTGGTAAACTGTTTGTGTGGAGTCCTCCCTATTCCGTGCCCATGAGAGCTATGTCTTGTCCGTACCGATTCATATCAGGAATCGCCTACGGGTGGGTGACTATCGGGCCGGACCATTAGCACATGTTGTTCGCTATCACTCATGTCGACGTAGGTTCGCTCTACTTCAGTTTTCTTCAATTTTTTTTGTTTTTCCATTGGTTTTTCTGTTTTTCTTAGACACGCATCGGTTTTCTTTGTTTTCACTGGTTTTCTTCAGTTTTTCTTTCTTTCTTCGTTATACTTTGGGCTTTTTCTTTGCTTTTTTTGTTTCTTTGTCGGTTTTAATAGGCTATTTTTCTTCTAACACATGTTTACCCTTTTTCCACAGTACACGATGTACGTTTTTAGCACACACATGAAATATTTTTAGGACAACGCTAACGCCCACATGTGTGGTAGGAGCCAAACTCGCTCACACGCCCTATAACACACAAACTACGCCACGTCACCGCATGCATGCATATGGAAATATTTTTGGATTTTCAGTTTTTAAAATGTTTTATCACTTAAATAAAAAATCCGATTGAAGATCCATTTTCACCATTAAATCCCTCACGACGAGATCTTCGAAACTAGATCTCATATCAATATATGTCAACGAATTTATTTGGGGGTTAAAAGTTGCCATGTCTATTGCATATGAATTGCCATGATGTTTACACTGAAATTACCATGATATGTTTCAGCTATTTTCTTCAACACTTAAAAGTAAATTTGACATATTATAAAGCGGAGAATTAAGAAACTAGACTTGTCATGAACCATAAACTAAAATTGCCATTATACATGCACTTAAAATTGCCATGGTTCATATAAAAAATAGTTTTCATGGTCAAAGTACTGGAATTGCCATCATCAAAACACTAAAATTGCCATGCCTAAAAATTAAAATTCCCAGATGACAACTTTCGTTTAAGCACTATGGCAACTACAGCGTAAACATCATGGAAACTTTTAGGCAAAAAAAAATTCATCGAAACATATCAACATGGGATCTAGTTTTGAAGATCTCGTTGAGACGGACTTCATGGTGAAAACAAATTTTTAATTTGATTTTTTAATTAGGAGATAAAATATTTTAAGCTAAAAACCAAAAGATCTCTGCTGATGTCATATGTTCATACATGGTAAAATGAGTGGTGATGGAGGCATGTGGGTGATGTGCCAGATGCCACACGTGTGGGCGTTAGCTTTCTATATTTTTATGATACACATTGGGCATTTCAAAATATACATGTTTTGAACACTATTTTGCATACATGATAAATTTGAGGCGGTTTCGTACCCTACAATAATCTCTTTGTTTGTTCTCCGCTATTAGTAACTTTGGAGTGACTCTTTGTTGCATGCCGAGGGATTGTTATATGATCTAATTATGTTATTATTGTTGAGAGAACTTGCACTAGCGAAAGTTTGAACCTAGGCCTTGTTTCGAAGCATTGCAATACCATTTTCGCTCACTCTTATTACTTGTTACCTTGCAGTTTTTGTAATTTCAGATTAAAAAATCTTTATCTACCATCCATATTGAACTTGTATCACCATCTCTTTGCCGAACTAGTGCACCTATACAATTACCATTGTATTGGGTATGTTGGGGACACAAGAGACTCTTTGTTATTTGGTTGCAGGGTTGTTTGAGAGAGACCATCTTCATCCTACGCCTCCCACAGATTGATAAACCTTAGGTCATCCACTTGAGGGAAATTTGCCACTGTCCTACAAACCGCTGCACTTGGAGGCCCAACAACGTCTACAAGAAGAAGGTTGTGATATGTCTCCAACGTATCTATAATTTTTGACTGTTCCATGCTATTATATTATCTGTTTTGGATGATTAATGGGCTTTAATATGCTCTTTTACATTATTTTTGGGACTAACCTATTAACCAGAGGCCCAATGCTAGTTTCTGTTTTTTTGCCTATTTTAGAGTTTTGCGGAAAAGGAATATCAAACAGAGTCCAAACGGAATGAAACCTTCGCGAGGATCTTTCTTGGACCAAAAGTAATCCAGAAGACTTGGAGTTGAAGTCTGGGACTCTACGAGGAAGCCACGAGGAAGGACAGCACGCCCGCGGGGGGGAGGGGGGTAGGCGCGCACCCCACCCTCATGGGCTCCTCGTAGCTCCACCGACGTACTTCTTTCGCCTATATATACTATTATACCCTAGCAACATCAGGGAGAGCCACGAAACCACTTTTCCACCGCTGCAACCTTCTGTACCCGTGAGATTCCATCTTGGGGCCTTTTCCGGTGATCTACTGGAGGGGGAATCGATCACAGATGGCTTCTACATCAACACCATTGCCTCTCCGATGAAGCGTGAGTAGTTTACCACAGACCTTCGGGTCCATAGTATTAGCTAGATGACTTTTTCTCTTTGGTTATCAATACAAAGTTCTCTCCTTGATGTTCTTGAAGATCTATTCGATGTAATATTATTTTGCGGTGTGTTTGCCAAGATCCGGTGAATTGTGGATTTATGAACAAGATTATCTATGAATATTATTTGGTTCTTCTCTGAATTCTTATATGCATGATTTGATGTCTTTGCAAGTCTCTTTGAATTATCGGTTTAGTTTGGCCTACTAGATTGATTTTTCTTGCAATGGGAGAAGTGTTTAGCTTTGGGTTCAATCTCACGGTGTCCTTTCCCAGTGACAGTAGGGGAAGCAAGGCACATATTGTATTGTTGCCATCGAGGATAAAAAGATGGGGTTTATATCATATTACCACTACAAAAAAGACACATCCGTGACATTTTGGGCCGAACGAAAGTTTTATCTGTCATATTTATGACACTTCTATGACGATAATTGTGAAAAAACCTGGTATCATCATAGATGTGGTGGGCTCCTACTTCTGTGACAAAAAATCATAACAGAAAATGGGTTTTTCGTCCTGGGCGGGTCGGAGATGCAGCTGCATGACATTCTTTAGGCTGTCCATGACGGAAAAAACCATGGTAGAAGCGAGGGCGAGGAAAATATCAGGGAGTTCCCGGTTACGGTGGGTGGTCGGGGGCCGAGCGATGCGCATTTCTCTCGTACATGTACGTGTGTGTGTGCGAGGCGGTGGGCACTAACTGAAGCCGAGCGATTGCACTAGCTACGTTACTGAACCCGAGTGATTCTTTCGCTACTGCTGCTAACTGAAGCCAATCGACCGTAGCACTCCAACACAAGTCCGTTTCCTCTGTTTTGCGGTACACCACACCCCTCCCGATCAACAGGACCCCGTTTCGACCGAAGGAGATCCAATAGAAGTCCGTTTCCTTCGTTTTGTGGTACACCAGACCCCTCCCGATGAACATGATCTTGTTTCGACCTTGGCTAGTCGAACACAAGGCTGTTTCCTCCATTGTGCGGTACGCCAGGCCTCGTTTCCATCGGTTGTTCCGTCCAAGCCCTCCCGATGAACATGACGATGCATTCCGTTCCGACCCAGCCATGTACACGAGCCCTTGCCATACGTATGCGCGAGTAGGCGTTCGAGACCCCGCCCGTATGTACGTACGTGGCTATATTTTCTTTCTTGCACACTGGCCGCTGTACGCACATGTACATGCTATGTGCGCGCCTCTACTACGACACGTGCGCGCCTCTACATCGACCAGTATGTACGTACACGTTCGCGACCAGAATGACAATGCTATGTATGCTTCGACCAGGTGGGTCCCGACTGTCAGGCACTTCCTTGCGTGCGAAGATGTAGCTGGTGGGTCCTAGCAGTCATGGCGGCGAATCATATTCCGCGTGTAATATCGACGCACTTTCTTGCGTGCAAAGATTTAACTGGTGGGTCCCAGTAGTCGGGGGGAAATATTTTTTTGCGAAATACAGTGGCCCGTCCAATGGGTCCCTGCTGTCAGGTGGAGGAATAATTATTTTGCGCGTAATAAGGAGTCAATTCCTTGCGGCTGCCATGGACCCAACTGTCAGCCTATCAACATACAATACTCTTCCGATGGAAGTCTTTTCTTGACCATGTTGACCATGCCGCACCGAGAGCAGTAGGGCGGTGGACAACGGCGATGCCTAGGAAGGGGACGACGCGGAGCCAAGAAAGACGCGGCAGTGGATGCCCATGCGTAGAGGAGTATGAGGGTTCACTGGTTCGGCTGCGGTGTGAGGCTGCCATCGTCGCAGAATAACAGGGGGTGTGGGTGAGTAGAGGGATGGCCTGGCCAGCGGTGGGAGTAGTAGGGGGCGGTGAGGCCTCCGCGGCATCACAGCCGGCCACGGGAAGCAGGAGCACGCGGCACGACCGACGCTGGTTTGGGCAGCTGGAGCAAGAAGACCAGAGATTGAAGAAGCACTACATCCGTTGGATGGACATCGTATGGTCACTGGAGCTAGAATCGTTCATATTGACTAAGTTGACAAAGTCATCTGTCCCCGTCAACTTAGTTGGCCCACAAGTCAGCCTCCCACTATGGTGGGTCCCAGCTAGCACAGGGGTATTCATTTTTTTGTGCGTAATAAGAAGGCACATCCTTGCGCGCAAAGATATAGCTGGTGGGTCTGACCTGTCAGCGAGGGGAATGTTTTTTTCGCAAAATACAGAGGCTCTTCCGGTGGGTCCTAGCTGTCAGGTAGAGGAATCATTATTTTGCACGTAATAAGGAGGCATTTCCTTGCGTGCGGTTGTTTACCCAGCTGTCAGCCTCTTCAAGCACAGTCTACTTCCGATGGTGTCGTTCGTTGACCACGTTGACCACTCTGCGCCGAGCGCATCCAAGGTGGTGGATGATGGCGAGGCCCCGGACATCAACGAGCCAGAGATGGGAAGACGCGAGAGTAGAATCGCAGACGGGGAGGTGTACAAGGTACTAGGGAAAACTGTGATAACAATTTGTTTATACTATCTTAACATTTTTTTCAAATCATGGTTTTCAAAGTTTTGAAATATATGCATTTGAATTATCAATAAAAGTAGAAAAGGAAAAATATGAAATTTGAGTGACAACAACATGACATCAGCATGATGACACATGTCCGCAACACTAGTTCCTATACGGCCTTTCCACATATCATGTTTTCTCTCATATGTTTTAAAGAACTTTCTAGAAGGTTCCATGGGTTGTGGTGTTTTGTTCTTTTTCTTTTTTCCTTTTCACTTTTTCCTTTTTCTAACATTTTCAAATTTGCTTAATTTTTCAAAGGCCACAAAATTTTACAAATTTACATACTTTTTTAAAATTCATGATTTTTTTTCAAATTCATGAGTATTTTTAAATTCGCTAACTATTTTCGAATCATGAACTTTTTAAAATTCAAGATCCTTTTCCATATTCATGAACTTTTTTAATTGGTGAACCTTTTTCAAATTCGGGAACAATTTCAAATATGTGCATTTTTTTCAAATTCGTGGGCTTTTTTCAGTTCAGTAAATTTTCAAAACTAACAAATATTTCATTTTTCTCTCCTGTACAAGGGACCAACAACTATAGAGGCCAGAGTAATAAGCTATCATGAGCTCATATACTAGTAGCTATTCGCGGGCTTTTCTTTTCTGCTTTAACAAACTTTTTGGGACCTAATTAAGGATGATTTCATGTGGATGGTTAGGGATTTTTAGAATGGGGTCCTGGATGTGTATAGACTTAACTTTGGCATTATTACCCTTATCCCTAAAGTTCTTCATGCCACGAATATGAAGAACTTTAGACCTATTAGTTTGAGCAATTGTGCTGTCAATTTTTTCCAATGCTATGACCACTAGGGTTTCCTCTCTACGCGACATACTCATTTCTTCTAATCAAATTGCATTTATTAAAGGGAGATTTATTCTCGAGAGTGTGGTGATGGCTCATGAGGTTATTCATGAGGTCCATAGGTCTAGGTCTAGTGGTTTGATTTTGAAACTTGATTATGAGAAAGCATATGATAGGGTGAGCTAGGACTTCTTAAAGGAAATGCTTCTTTCTAGGGGCTTTGGTGAGAAATGGATTGGGTGGATTTATACAACTCTACACCAATTTACCTTCCAGGTTAGGATTAATGATACAAATAGTCCTCATTGGGGGGGGTGCTGAAGCAGGCTGACACTCACTCACCTCTGTTGTTTAACCTTGTGGCAGATGTGTACTGAAAGTGCTATCTAAGGCTGTCAACCATGGCTTGATTGGTGGGTTTCTACCTCAAGCTACCCCTGGTGGGGTGGTTAGTTTACAATATGATGATGATACTATTATGTTTCTCAAGGATTCTTTGGAGTATGCCCGAAATTTTAAATGGATCTTAACTTGTTTTGAGAAACTTTCTGGCTTGAAAATCAATTTCCACAAAAGTGATTTGCACACTATCCATGTTTCCGAGGGCATGTCCAAGGAATTTGCCCAGGTTTTTTGCTCTCAGTTTGGGGAGTTCCCATTTAAATATTTGGGGGTTCCCCTGCATTTTAAGAAACTTAGGAGGGAGGACCTCCAACCTATAATAGATAGGATCATAAAAAGTATTGCTGTTTGACTAGGTAAAAATCTTTCATATAGAGGCAAGCTAATTCTTTTGACCACTTGTATTGCAAGTATCCCTACTTATCTCATGTCCATTATGAAATTCCCTAAATGGGCCATTGAGTCCATTTCCTCCCAAATGTCTCACTTCTTCTAGGGCAACATGGGGGATGTCCACAAGTATCACTTGTCTAACTAGGATCTTATCTCCAGGAAGAAAGAATATGTACTTACGGGGGTCCCCACTCTCAGAGAGTTTAACACGTCCTTGCTTGCTTCATGGGGAAAAAGATTCTATGATGGTAGAGATAATGATTGTAAGAAAAGTGTTATAAATATGCCACCAACAAGCCCAATATTGTTTTTGGGCCAAACCTGCCCTTGGCTCTCCTTTTTGGATGAGTGTTTCATGGGCTTTTATTGCTGCAAAAACTTTTTATATATGGTCTCCTGGGAATGGTGAAAATATTGCCTTTTGGCAAGATATTTGGATTGGGGAATGCTCTTTGAAAACTCTATACTAGGATTTGTTTGACATATGTTAACAACAAGATGATACACTTTCTCAAGTGTGGAATGGGGAATGCCTAAACCTACTTTGAGGAGGTGTGTTAATGAATCTACTGTGTCTAGGTGGTTTAGTTTGGTGAATCTGGTGAAGCACTTTGTTCCTTCATCTAATACAGATAACCCTGTTTGGACTCTTGAGCCTTCTGGCCATTACACTGTGTTAAGTCTTTCTACAAGATGATTAACTATGGTGGTATTTCTTCTGACACAAAAGATTGTATTTCGAAAATTAAATTTCCCCCAAACATTCATGTCTTATTTTGGCTGATTTTTAGTAACAAAAGTTTAACGAGGGATAACCTGGCCAAGAGAAGGCATGTAGATGATTTATCTTGTGTGCTTTGCAGTGAGCTTGAATCCATTCAACATCTTTTCTTTGATCGTATTGTTGCTAATGAAATTTGGTCAATAATTGCTGAGTCTTTTGGTATTTCTATACCGATTATTTTATGTCATTATCTTCTTTCTGGAAATAAAAAAAAGTCTCGAAAGGCGGTTAATACTGCTACTTCTGCTACCTTGTGGAGCTTATGGCTATTGCGCAACGATTTTGTTTTTCAGGGGCGAAAATGGTGAAGTATACATTGTGTCTTGGATCTGGTGGGGGCAATGATGAGGCAGTGGAAAATTCTATGTACAGGCACCGAGGGTGCTCTTCTTCTCCAGTGCTTAAGACTTTTGGGTCGTCGAAGAGGGGAATTGCTTAGGATAGCTTGGAGTGGCTGATATCTGGCAGGGAGAACGTCTTGCATTTTGTGATCTTCAGTGGCTTATCTTGCACATGTCATGCGTTCTTTCCCTGTGTTTGGAGAGATGTAATAGGGAGACTTTATCTAGAACCCTCTTTAAGTTGTACAGCTACTTGAGGTTGCCGCCGAGAGCTATTAACAGTCGAAGAGTTGTACATAATGAAATTTGAGTGACAACAACACGACGTCAGCATGATGATACATGTCCACAACACTAATTCCTATACGGCCTGACCATATCATGTTTTTTCTCATATGTTTTGAAAACCTTCTAGAAGGTTTTATGGGTTGTGATGTTTTGTTCTCTTTCCTTTTTCCTTTTTTTCTTCTAAATTTATGAAGTTTTTCCGAATTCATGAACATTTTGAAATTCAGTTAGTTTTTCAAAAGCCACAAAAATTTATAAATTTATGTACTTTTTTACATTCATGATTTTTTGAAATTTGCGAGTATTTTCAAATTCGCTAAATATTTTAAAATCATGAACTTTTTAAAATTTATGAACCTTTTCCATATTCATGAACTTTTTTTAATTAGTCAACTTTTTTCAAATTCAGGAACATTTTCAAATATGAGTTATTTTTCAAATTTTTTGAGCTTTTTTCAATTCAGAAAATTTTCGAAATTAAAAAATATTTCCATTTTTCCTGTCACACCCTAGCTAGTCATGCATTAGAGTGTTGCATCATGTTTATTTTTTCATCAGAAACTTGAAATGGGGATGACAGAACCCCCAGTCCCCTCTGAAAGCAACTAGGGTTACTAAAATAATTTTCAATGAACCTGAAATGCCCTTCTAAAATGCCCATCATTTTTGTCTTGGTTCAGAACCTCTGCCAAAAATGGTGCACATTTTCCTAGGCCATCTTAGGGTTTTTGAATTAATTCATAAATATTTGAATTTGGGCATTTAAAATTATATAAAATATTTAAATGCTCAAATACCTCCAAACTAAAATGTTTCATGTTGGAAATAATCCAGCTATGGACCAGGAGTGATTTGGTGATTTTTGAAGTTGCCTAGGTATTTTATTTAATTCAACAAAGTTGCAGAAGTATTAGAAAAACAGAAAACAGAAGAAAATGAGAAAAACTTACCTGGCGCCTGCCCCGGCCCACCTGCCGGCCCAGCCCAGCACCGCTCCAGCGAGCTGCTTGCCGGCCAGGCAGGCAGGCAGGTGCCCGACGGCGACCGCGGCGTGCGCCACGCACCTGCTCGCCGCCTCGCCGCTCCCCTCGCCAGGTGACGTCGAGGATCGGCCTCTCTCTCTCCCCCGAACCCCCCAGACACCCCCTCTCCTCTCCAGCTCCTCCCCCTCGCACGCCCCAGCCATGGCCGACGCCATCGCCGCCACCCCCTCGCCGTAGCCACGCCCTCCGACCACCCCACGCCGTCTCACCGTGTCCAGGAGCTCCGCCGCTGTCCACTTCATCGAGCAGCCGAGCCCCGAGCGCTCGCAACGCCCGAGACCACCGCACCGACCTCGCCCGAGCTCACCGTCGCCGGAGATCCCCTTCAACGCCGTCGTCGCTCCGGTCCATCTCCGGCCGCACCAAGAACTCCGTCGCACTCACTGTGAGCTTAGCCATCTTCCCCTCCCTTCCGTTCTTGCTCCCGAGCCGTGTAGCAACCTCCCGGAGCTCAACCGCACCCACCGCCGTGGAGCTCGTCGCCGACGTGCTCCCGGTCATCCTCCGGCCACAAGATGGTGTCCATCTTACTCACCAAGTTCCGCAGCACCTAGCTAGCTACTCCACGAGCCTCACCGAACCCTCTAGCGCCAAGTTCACCTCCGACCGAACCCCGGTGGCCGCCAAAGTCGTCGCCGGCGCCAACTCCGGCCATCCCGACCTCAACGGACTCCGCCAAGAGCTGCGGTTTGTCCTCAGCTTCCCTCCGGTGGTCTCCGCGGCCCATTTGGTGGCCGAAATGGCCAAAACCACTTCCGCCGCCGCGTCGGGCTCGCCGGCGGCTAAACGCCGGTGCAGCCGACCCGGGTTTGACCACGGGTGGGCCCTGGTTGACTCCCCTGAGTCAATGACAGGTGGGGCCCAGCCCTGTTAATTAAACAGGATTAGTTTTAATTAAGTTTTAATTAAAATAATCACCCTGACATGCGGGACCCACTGTCAGGTTTGACCTGGACCAGTTCCGTTGACCTGCTGACGTCACACTGACGTCAGGCTGACGCAGTAATTGATTTTCTGGATTTAATTTAAATCAGGAAATTCCAGAATATTATTTAAACTTCAAAAATTCATAACTTTTATTCTGTAACTCCAAATTGGACAAATTATATATGAAAAATGATCAGAAAAATCCAATCTATCCATCTGTACTATTTTCATGCATGATCAAACAAGTTAAATTGATGTTTTAAGCAGAGCAAGGAAAAGCACTTTAAGAGGCCATATTTGAATTTGAAATTTGAATCCTTGATTCAAATTTGTTCAAACCCTTCTGGTTTTAGTTGCATTAGCCCAATACACTCATTTTGCCATGTCTCATGCATGCATCATGTTGTTGCATACTGTTTGGTAATGTTTGTGAATCGGTGCTCTCTGCGGCAGGTTCTGTCCCCGAGGAGTACCCTGATTACCCTAGCGAAGAACCGTATCAGTGCATCGAACCGTCAGGCAAGCAACCAACCATTTGATCATATCGATACAATCCCACGTTCTCGCTCCTGCTCTCTTTTACTGCATTAAGACAACGCGATTCAAACTGCTGTGTGCTACGGTAGTTGAACCCATTTCCTCTGCATGACCTGTCATTGCCACAGTAACTAGATGAAACCCACTAGCATGTGTAGGAGTTGATTGAGCCATATGTATGTGTTGTTCCTACCTTGCTATGCCTGCTATGCTTAGAGTCGTGTCAGGTCTGGTTCATCTGGGTGATGGGCTAGAGTGAAATGATTATGTCGGTAATGAGAGTGGTGTGGTGAACACGATTTGGTAAAGGTATCGATGAGAGGCCATGTAGGAGTACATGGTGGGTTGTTTCATTGAAGCCGACCTTAAGCACTGAGATCTGTATGCGTGATTTAAGATACAGCTACTACCATGCATTGGGCCCTGAAATATGACCCCGCTCGACTTCTTATTCACCCTAGCTCTCTGTCCAGGAGTTGCAAGTAGTTTCTGGTGTTTGTAGCCTACTGGAGGCCGTGGACAGCGCTGACCGTAGGGGTGGGCTGTGATGCGGTAGGTACGTGGCCGGGTGTACCGAATACCCGTTAGGTATCTCGGGAACCCTGTTCACATCGTTCGGGGCCGTATGGGAAACCTCGGCCGGACTCCCTGCGGATGGAACCTGAATAGGCGATAAACCTGGACTAGAGGCTTAAGTGTTTAGGTAGGTCGTGGTCTACACCCACGTCGGCTTTCGCTTGAAGTCTGCCGAGCACATGTCGTGTGCAGACGCTAAGTGGTGGAAACATGTATGAAGAAGTACACCCCTGCAGGGTTATCATAATCTATTCGAATAGCCGCGTCCGCGGTAAAGGACTACTTGGTTGCCTATACAGTTCATAGACAAGTAAATGGAAACTGTTAAAAGCCTCAAGATAAGTGTGAGTGCCGAGGATGGCTCTTCCGTAGGAAGACGGAGGTGGATCCTCGGTAGTGTATTGAAGTGGTGAGTAGTGGACTCGTGTGCGCAAAACCATTTCAAGTTGGAGTATCGTAGGATAGTCTAGCCAAGAGTCAAAGCTGGCTTGCTGCAATAACTCCACCAACCCTTCTTGATACTATGCATGTATGTAGGATCTGATGTAAGTCTTGCTGAGTACCTTTGTACTCATGTTGCTATAATCTACATTTTTACAGAAGACGCTGCAACCCCTTCTGATGGGTTCTATGTAGACGTTGACATCAACGAGTAGGCTAAAGACCCAGGTGGTGACCCTGAGCTTGTGAAGGACCACGTAGTATAGCTAGGCTTTCCAAGCCTCTTTTATTTTACTAGTTGTCTGTACTCAGACAAGTTACTTCCGCTGCTGGTTTGTATGACTGTATGACTTGTATGTTGGGTCGTGAGACCCGTACCTTTGTGTATGTTATGTATGGCTCCTGAGCCTTAAATAAAGTACTTGTGTCGTAGAGTCATGTTGTGATGCTTCGTTGTATTTGCACATATCGAGCATATTGTGTGTATGATTGAAATGCTTGGTATGTGTGGGATCTGACTATCTAGTTGTTTATCTTTAGTAGCCTCTCTTACCGGGAAATGTCTCCTAGTGTTACCGCTGAGCCATGGTAGCTTGCTACTGCTCTGGAACACTTAGGCTGGCCGGCATGTGTCCTTCTTCGTTCCTGTGTCTGTCCCTTCGGGGAAATGTCACGCTTTGAGTACCGGAGTCCTGTTAGCCCGCTACAGCCCGGTTTACCGGAGTCCTGCTAGCCCAGTGCTACAGCCCGGACCCACTTGCTGATGACCGACACGTTCGAAGCTGGGTCATGGATGCCTGTCCCTGTAAGTGCCACTTTGGGTTTACGACTAGTCATGTCAGCCCGGGCTCTTTATCATATGGATGCTAGCGACACTATCATATACGTGAGCCAAAAGGCGCAAACGGTCCCGGGCAAAGGTAAGGCGACACCCGTGGGGATACCGTGCGTGAGGCCGCAAAGTGATATGAGGTGTTACCGGCTAGATCGATGTGACATCGAGTCGGGGTCCTGACAGCGTTGGCATCAGAGCCGGACTGCCTGTAGGTTCTCCAAGCCAAACTGGTCGATGTTGAGTCTAGAAATTCTTTAGTTATATGTAGGGGAATTGTTTGTGGGATGGAACGTAAGGCTCTTTTTACTCCTTTATCTTATGACATTCTGATCTGAGTCAGTCCATTCTTCTACCGGGGGATAAGGAATTAGGATCTGTTCTCTCTATCAGGATCACGTGTTACTAATCAGTAGTACCTTATAAGTTTGATGGATACAAGCCTAGTTCAGTTCTACTACCACATTATGTTGTTAGAATGGATTCAGAACTTTGATATGATGATGATGAGTGTGTATGAAATCCTTTGTCAAATGTCTCAAAATCCTTCTTGAGCATTTACAGCTGTTATGCTGCCGAAATTTCGCTAGAAATTCTAATGCCTTTGCATTATGATTGTGCTTTCAGATGGCCACTCGCGACCTCAATCAAGTGGTTCGCCTGACTCGATGCCTAGATGTACCCGGCCATACTGCCAAGTTGGTCAGGGTAATGACTGAGGCTGGATACCGCTGGTATCCTGAGTACACGGTCGAAGAGCAATTCCGAGATTTTAATCAAAGTCAGTATCTCTGCACTGTCAGGATATTTCCATCTTATCCTGGATCCACCGAGCCTCTTCACTGCTCTTATGGACTCGGGGTTACCATTGAGATGGCTGTGCAGGACGCCGCCTACTCTATGATGACCATTATGCGAGTCAGATCTGGTATATTTCGGGACTCTGATTTCCGGTATATGCCAGGATCACTTCCGGGAGCACAAGGGTATCTCCAGGCTATCTATGCTGACCCCACTCAGGAGGATTCACGGACTCGCACCACTGCTGAGATGCTCGAGGATAAGGACCGTGAAAATCGGGCCTTAAGGCTAGAGCTCTTCAACACCCGTGCTGACCACTGGGCCACTTTGACTCGGTTCGCACCGGCGGTGCAAGCTGGATATTCAGATATGCGCGATCTCTATCCTGTGAGATCTGCTCTGCCAGACGTGATGGTTTGGCGTGATGTAGGAGGCATCACCCCACCTCGCGGTCCCCGCAGGCCACCGTTTGTTGGTCCAAGGCCTCATCCTAGCCCCTATGGTCCACAAGCTCCGCGAGACCGTCTGTTTCCAGATGATCATGTTGAGCTCCCAGGCTATGGAGGTGACTTCTACGAGGACTACTACGGATCGGTCTGAGTTAGTGGTAGTATCACTAGTTCGCACTAGCTGTGTCGTCTATCGTCCCGCGTGACTCGTGGGATATGACCTAGTTTGTACTCCTTCCGGAGGTGTAGAAAAATAATGTATAGGAGCTTGGAATGCCTCCGATGAGATGTAATCCTCTTTTCACCGTAATAGTACTTTGTTTGGTCTTGTACTAAACCCTGTATGGTGTGTATGACGATGGAATAAAAGAAGCAGTTTCTGTATCTACCATGTCATACGGATGATCATCTTGCATTCCGAGTTATTTCTTACATTATGAATCCTATGTCGGAATTTTACCATCCTGACTAAATCATTGTCTTGTTTACCTAGGATGGTCAACACGCGCGCTAACCCTGCTTCTCAAGAGCAGGCCGAAGGCAGTGAAGCCAGGGATGTAAATCTGCCTCATCCTCCTTCACTAGCCGAGGTTATGATGGAAGCTGAGAGAAACAAGCGGGAGACAAACCGTTTGTTGGAGCGTATTGAACAGAATACAGCACACCATCAGAGGGCTAACGTGGTGTCACTCAGTGATTTTATCAAATTGCATCCACCCACGTTCCACCACTCCGTCGAGCCTCTCGACGCTGATGACTGGCTTCGCAGTATCTCTCACAAACTGCGTTCCGCGCTGGTAGCGGAGGCTGACAAGGTCACCTTTGCTGCATATCATCTTGAAGGCCCCGCCAGTCTATGGTGGGAGAATTATGGAGCTATGCGCCCAGCGGGCCATGTCACAACTTGGGCTGAATTCAGCGAGGCTTTCCGTGAACATCACATTCCGGAGGGTCTCATGGACCGTAAACGTGAAGAATTTTGCAGTTTCACCCAAGGCCGACTTTCTGTGGATGCTTACAGCAGGGAGTTTGGTAATCTCGCACGATATGCAACTGAGGAAGTGTCTACTGACGCCAAGAAGCAAGCAAGGTTCCGTAAGGGCCTTAGTCCTGAGCTTCGCCGCGACCTCCGTCTGCATGAGTGCACATCTTTTTCGAAACTTGTCAACAAAGCCATCAGTGCTGAAACTGGTCAGACTGACTATGACGCAACACGCAAGCATGGCCGTGACATGGGTTCCTCATCCGGTGCTGGTCCTCAGAAGCGCCGCGTGTGGGTACCCAACACCGCCCTGCCACCCAGGTTTACACCGAGGCCATCCTTCCAGGCGCCTCGCCCCGTTCAACAGTCTGCTCCAGCCAAGCCCTATGGGGGTCCAACTAACAATGCTCCTCCACGTACCAGTTCCGTGACTTGTTTCAAGTGTGGGGAATCTGGTCACTATATGCGTGAGTGTCCCCAGACCAACCCCAATCAATCTGCTAAAGCTGTTGGCCGTGGCAAGCCGACAGGAAAAATATTCCACGCCAAGCCGGTCACCGCTTCACGTGGCCATGTCAACTGTATCTCTGCCGAAGAAGCTCAAGAGGATCCCAACGTCGTTCTCGGTACGCTTCTTGTTAACTGCCACCCGGCATCTGTTCTTTTCGATACAGGAGCCTCTCATTCTTTTATATCCGAAAGTTATGCTCGTTTGCATAACGTTGCATTCTGTGACATGCCATCCACTATGGAAATCTCTACCCCTGGTTCTAGATGGCAGACCTCTAGGGTAAGCTATGGAAATGAAATCCAAGTCGACAGACTTGTTTTCCTTGCGTCTTTGATAGCCCTTAAATCTTCAGATATTAATATCATTCTGGGTATGGACTGGATGTCGGCTCATCATGCCCAAATCGATTGCTTCTCTAGGACTGTTCAACTCACCCATCCTTCGGGAAAGATAGTCAATGTCTTGACCCGAATAGCCAAGCGACAATTATATTCTCTTAACGCCAGCCCTTTGCCAGACCTTGAGGACGTTCCGGTAGTCCGTGACTTCCCGGATGTCTTTCCAGAGGAATTGCCAGGTGTTCCACCTGACAGGGATGTTGAGTTTGTAATAGACCTCATTCCAGGAACCGTTCCGATTGCTAGAAGACCTTATAAGATGGCACCCCTAGAACTAGCCGAGCTTAAGAAACAACTCGATGAGTCCTTGAAAAAGGGTTTCATCCGACCTAGCTCATCTCCGTGGGCTTGCCCCGTCCTATTCGTCAAGAAGAAGGATGGTACGGACCGGATGGTTGTAGATTACCGACCTGTCAACTTGGTCACAATCAAGAACAAATATCCGCTTCCCAGGATCAACGACCTGTATGATCAGCTCGCTGGATCCTCAGTCTTCTCCAAGATGGATTTGAGGTTGGGCTACCATCAAATCAAAATCAGAAACGGGGACATTCCTAAAACGGCCTTTGTTACTCGTTATGGCCAATACGAGTACACCGTCATGTCCTTCGGATTAACCAACGCTCCAGCCACCTTTTCTCGGTTAATGAACTCAATCTTCATGGAGTATTTGGATAAATTCGTCGTGGTTTACCTCGATGATATACTCATCTACTCCAAGAACGAGGAAGAACATGCCGAACATCTAAGGCTAGTGTTGCAGAAACTTCGAGAGCATCGCCTTTATGCCAAATTTTCTAAATGTGAATTCTGGTTGTCAGAAGTGACCTATCTGGGTCATGTAATATCTGGTAAAGGTATTGCTGTTAACCCTGAGCGAGTTCAAGCCGTCCTTAATTGGACTCCACCTGAATCGGTCAAGCAAGTTCGGAGTTTTCTAGGCTTAGCGAGCTATTGTCGTCGCTTTGTCGAGAACTTCTCCAAGGTTGCCAAACCTCTAACCGAACTCCTCAAGAAAGATAAGAAGTTCGAATGGACTCCACAATGTGAGCACAGCTTTCAGGAACTGAAAAGACGCCTGACTTCTGCTCCCGTACTGGTACCGCCAGACTTCTCCAAGGACTTTGTTATCTACTGCGACGCCTCGCGACAAGGACTAGGTTGCATTCTCATGCAAGATCGACACGTAATTGCCTACGCTTCACGGCAATTGCACCCACATGAGGAGAATTATCCTACTCATGATCTAGAGCTTGCAGCCGTAGTCTATGCACTTAAGACCTGGCGACATTACCTCCTCGGTAATCGTTGCGAAATATTCACTGATCACCAAAGTCTGAAGTACATCTTCACCCAACCGGATCTGAATCTCAGGCAAAGACGTTGGGTTGAATTGATCACAGACTTCGACTTAGGAATAACCTACACCCCAGGGAAAGCCAACGTCATGGCTGATGCGCTAAGTCGTAAATCTTATTGTAACAATCTGGTGTTACAACAAAGTCAACCGCTTCTCCATGAGGAATTTCGGAAGCTTAACCTTCACATTGTTCCTCAAGGATTTCTTTCCACCTTGGTGGCGAAACCTACTCTTACGGATCAAATCATTGCTGCCCAGAAGCGAGATAAGGGAATAGCTAAGATCAAGGAGAACATTGCTAGCGGAGGTGCTAGTTGTTTCTCCACAAATGATCATGGTGTTGTGTACTTTGAGAACCGTCTAGTGGTTCCCAAGAACCAGCATCTACGGCAGTTGATCCTTAAGGAGGCTCATGAATCTCCTCTCACTATTCATCCCGGTAGTACTAAGATGTATCAGGACCTACGCCAGAGGTTCTGGTGGACTAGGATGAAGAGAGAAATTGCTCAGTATATTGCTAATTGCGACGTCTGTCGTCGTGTAAAAGCAGAGCACCAACGGCCTGCTGGCACCCTTCAACCCCTAGCTATTCCTGAATGGAAATGGGATAAAATTGGTATGGATTTCATTACCGGTTTTCCCAGGACCAAGAGAGGGAATAATGCTATCTTCGTCGTGGTCGATCGTCTTTCCAAAGTAGCCCATTTCTTACCTGTTCGTGAGAGTATAACCGCCAGTCAGCTGGCAGACTTATACATCTCCCGAATAGTGTCCCTCCATGGTGTTCCTTTGGAAATTAACTCGGATCGAGGAAGTCTTTTCACCTCTCGATTTTGGGAAAGTTTCCAAAATGCTATGGGAACCCGTCTCTCCTTTAGCACTGCCTTCCACCCTCAGTCAAGCGGTCAAGTGGAACGCGTCAACCAAGTTCTAGAAGACATGCTTCGAGCCTCTGTTATCTCATTCGGAATGGACTGGGAGAAGTGCCTTCCATTTGCCGAATTCGCTTACAACAACAGCTATCAATCTAGCTTGGGTAAAGCCCCTTTTGAAGTTCTCTATGGACGACGGTGTCGAACACCCCTTAACTGGTCAGAGACCGGGGAAAGACAATTCTTTGGCCCGGATATGATTCAGGAAGCAGAAGAACAAGTTCGCATCGTTCGTGAAAAGTTGAAAACAGCCCAATCTCGTCAAAAGAGTCAATATGACCGAAAACATAAGGCTATGACTTTCGAGGTTGACGAGAAGGCTTATCTTCGGGTCACCCCTCTGAAGGGAACCCATCGTTTCGGTATCAAAGGCAAATTGGCTCCTCGTTACATTGGACCTTTTCGCATTCTCGCCAAACGAGGAGAAGTTGCCTACCAGTTGGAACTACCTCCGCATCTCTCCAGAGTCCACGATGTCTTCCACGTTTCTCAACTCAGGCGTTGCTTCTCGGATCCTATCCGTGAAGTGGACCACGAAACGCTTGATCTCCAGGATAATCTTACATATCGAGAGTACCCCATTCGTATCCTCGATCAGGCCGAGCGTACCACTCGACGCCAGAACATCAAGTTTCTCAAGGTTCAATGGTCGCACCATTCTGAGGATGAAGCAACTTGGGAAAGGGAGGATCGTCTTCGACTCGAGTACCCCGCCTTCTTCCCGGAGGAACCCAAATCTCGGGACGAGATTCTTTTGAGTGGGGGTGAGTTGTCACACCCTAGCTAGTCATGCATTAGAGTGTTGCATCATGTTTACTTCTTTCATCAGAAACTTGAAATGGGGATGACAGAACCCCCAGTCCCCTCTGAAACCAACTAGGGTTTACTAAAATAATTTTCAATGAACCTGAAATGCCCTTCTAAAATGCCCATCATTTTTGTCTTGGTTCAGAACCTCTGCCAAAAGTGGTGCACATTTTCCTAGGCCATCTTAGGGTTTTTGAATTAATTCATAAATATTTGAATTTGGGCATTTAAAATTATATAAAATATTTAAATGCTCAAATACCTCCAAACTAAAATGTTTCATGTTGGAAATAATCCAGCTATGGACCAGGAGTGATTTGGTGATTTTTGAAGTTGCCTAGGTATTTTATTTAATTCAACAAAGTTGCAGAAGTATTAGAAAAACAGAAAACAGAAGAAAATGAAAAAACTTACCTGGCGCCTGCCCCGGCCCACCTGCCGGCCCAGCCCAGCACCGCTCCAGCGAGCTGCTTGCCGGCCAGGCAGGCAGGCAGGTGCCCGACGGCGACCGCGGCGTGCGCCACGCACCTGCTCGCCGCCTCGCCGCTCCCCTCGCCAGGTGACGTCGAGGATCGGCCTCCCTCTCTCCCCCGAACCCCCCAGACACCCCCTCTCCTCTCCAGCTCCTCCCCCTCGCACGCCCCAGCCATGGCCGACGCCATCGCCGCCACCCCCTCGCCGTAGCCACGCCCTCCGACCACCCCACGCCGTCTCACCGTGTCCAGGAGCTCCGCCGCTGTCCACTTCATCGAGCAGCCGAGCCCCGAGCGCTCGCAACGCCCGAGACCACCGCACCGACCTCGCCCGAGCTCACCGTCGCCGGAGATCCCCTTCAACGCCGTCGTCGCTCCGGTCCATCTCCGGCCGCACCAAGAACTCCGTCGCACTCACTGTGAGCTTAGCCATCTTCCCCTCCCTTCCGTTCTTGCTCCCGAGCCGTGTAGCAACCTCCCGGAGCTCAACCGCACCCACCGCCGTGGAGCTCGTCGCCGACGTGCTCCCGGTCATCCTCCGGCCACAAGATGGTGTCCATCTTACTCACCAAGTTCCGCAGCACCTAGCTAGCTACTCCACGAGCCTCACCGAACCCTCTAGCGCCAAGTTCACCTCCGACCGAACCCCGGTGGCCGCCAAAGTCGTCGCCGGCGCCAACTCCGGCCATCCCGACCTCAACGGACTCCGCCAAGAGCTGCGGTTTGTCCTCAGCTTCCCTCCGGTGGTCTCCGCGGCCCATTTGGTGGCCGAAATGGCCAAAACCACTTCCGCCGCCGCGTCGGGCTCGCCGGCGGCTAAACGCCGGTGCAGCCGACCCGGGTTTGACCACGGGTGGGCCCTGGTTGACTCCCCTGAGTCAATGACAGGTGGGGCCCAGCCCTGTTAATTAAACAGGATTAGTTTTAATTAAGTTTTAATTAAAATAATCACCCTGACATGCGGGACCCACTGTCAGGTTTGACCTGGACCAGTTCCGTTGACCTGCTGACGTCACACTGACGTCAGGCTGACGCAGTAATTGATTTTCTGGATTTAATTTAAATCAGGAAATTCCAGAATATTATTTAAACTTCAAAAATTCATAACTTTTATTCTGTAACTCCAAATTGGACAAATTATATATGAAAAATGATCAGAAAAATCCAATCTATCCATCTGTACTATTTTCATGCATGATCAAACAAGTTAAATTGATGTTTTAAGCAGAACAAGGAAAAGCACTTTAAAAGGCCATATTTGAATTTGAAATTTGAATCCTTGATTCAAATTTGTTCAAACCCTTCTGGTTTTAGTTGCATTAGCCCAATACACTCATTTTGCCATGTCTCATGCATGCATCATATTGTTGCATACTGTTTGGTAATGTTTGTGTATCGGTGCTCTCTGCGGCAGGTTCTGTCCCCGAGGAGTACCCTGATTACCCTAGCGAAGAACCGTATCAGTGCATCGAACCATCAGGCAAGCAACCAACCATTTGATCATATCGATACAATCCCATGTTCTCGCTCCTGCTCTCTTTTACTGCATTAAGACAACGCGATTCAAACTGCTGTGTGCTACGGTAGTTGAACCCATTTCCTCTGCATGACCTGTCATTGCCACAGTAACTAGATGAAACCCACTAGCATGTGTAGGAGTTGATTGAGCCATATGTATGTGTTGTTCCTACCTTGCTATGCCTGCTATGCTTAGAGTCGTGTCAGGTCTGGTTCATCTGGGTGATGGGCTAGAGTGAAATGATTATGTCGGTAATGAGAGTGGTGTGGTGAACACGATTTGGTAAAGGTATCGATGAGAGGCCATGTAGGAGTACATGGTGGGTTGTTTCATTGAAGCCGACCTTAAGCACTGAGATCTGTATGCGTGATTTAAGATACAGCTACTACCATGCATTGGGCCCTGAAATATGACCCCGCTCGACTTCTTATTCACCCTAGCTCTCTGTCCAGGAGTTGCAAGTAGTTTCTGGTGTTTGTAGCCTACTGGAGGCCGTGGACAGCGCTGACCGTAGGGGTGGGCTGTGATGCGGTAGGTACGTGGCCGGGTGTACCGAATACCCGTTAGGTATCTCGGGAACCCTGTTCACATCGTTCGGGGCCGTATGGGAAACCTCGGCCGGACTCCCTGCGGATGGAACCTGAATAGGCGATAAACCTGGACTAGAGGCTTAAGTGTTTAGGTAGGTCGTGGTCTACACCCACGTCGGCTTTCGCTTGAAGTCTGC